>NW_015555841.1:370421-380705 GCF_001515605.1 Sinocyclocheilus anshuiensis
ATACTGGGGAGTTTTATGACCCTTTGTGTGAGAGCATGGTAATTTGCATATGGAACTCGATTGGGTGTTGATGCAAATTTACTAAAGATTCTTAGAACACTAATATATTGCCTATGTACCAACATATAATATACACTCTTGTTTAGATCATCAGACGACGAATTCATAGAGACCAAACATGGTATATGTAAGGTTACATGAATGAGTGTTTCTATCATAAGCATGCATAAAACAGTATGCAATACAAAAGACAATATACAAGAACAGTAACAACATACACAATGACCTGAAGTATATGTGTGTTAATTCAAAGAAAGGTTTTCCTATTAATTCATTAGAGAAGAGTTCATTTTTATGGGCATTATGTGTCTGTTTTAGAAAGACTTGAGTAAGAGTTGATTCTCTCTACATACTTTTAGGTTGTAAAAGTTTCTGATCTGGCTGAGGGGTCCTGGTTGCAATGGTAACCAGGGGCCTGGGGTCGTTCCCAGACATGCTGGCACACAGTATGTTTATTGGGTGAGGGGTCTGTGATTATTTGTTAATCTAATGAATAATTGATTTCTTAAATCTAATGAACAAATGTGTCTGAATGCCATTTTTTAGTGTAATTTACGCGATGTCCAATTTGAAATCTTTTTGGCTTTATTTTTCAACAGTTTAATATTTTTGTATTTTAATATACTCAACAAAGGCTGTGATACTATTGACAAACCTCACATTCACAGAATATATTTATATGTACACTGTAAAAATAAATCCGTAAAATTTACGGTAAAAAAAAACGGCAGCTGTGGTTGCCGGAATGTTTCCGTTTAAAATACGGTAGCAACGTTTTAGGTTTTACGGTTTTAACTTAAATTTACAGTTAAATACCCTAATTGCATTAACTGATATAATGTTAATTTACCAACCTATTGAAGTACTGAAATCTGTTTTGTACCTTTGTAATACACTGATAACCACTAAATGCAGGCGGTGATGAGAAAGTCACATGATGAACCAAAGCCCATCACAAGCGGCTTTTTTAATAATAACATATATAGAAGGTGCACAGTGTCATTCACACAAACACTAAACACCATCATGCATTTAACAGGTTTTTACTGTAGCATTTTTACAGTCTTTTACCGTTAAATGCACTGTCATTTTTTACAGTGTATGTCACAACATTGAAATAATCACAGAATAGTTTACATCTACAGTGATGTCTGCACTAGCCACCAAATATAGTTAAAATCATTTCATTTCTTCTGGAACAAGTGGATGGGCTAGTTCGATAGAAAAAAATATATAAAAAATCTTGACAAGTTCTTCAACAATGCGATATAAACAAACATTACTGCACACGTTTCCATATTCACTTATTGATGACAGAATTATAAAAAAAAAAAAAAACATTAAAATCATAGCATACCCTTAATAAAATATATTCAATAACTAGAATATCAGATTACCATCACCATTGTTCAATCAATCAATCCATCATTTGGTGAATATTGTATATATCAATTGGAATCGATCTGATTGTAATTTCTAATTCCTGTTGTTTCTGATGCAAGACATTATTAGTCTGAGAGGACAGATCAGATGGAAATTAGTTTTCCGATGCAAAAGTGACTAATTTCCTTAGCCTCCCTTCACAATGCATTTAAACATGTTTCTGTGTCTGGTGCTTTTATGCACTGAATGGTTTGGTAAAACTCAAAGAAAGGGGAAAATACTGCACTTATTTCCAGCAAGAACACAATTTTCTCCGCAGGCTGAAGGACAGCCATGGATTATTTATTTATTTTTTTTCCCAGAAGGGCTCTGTCATGATCTGCAGTGGTCTTCCTTTATGTTCTGTAGTGTTATAACTTTTTGAAGGCAACAAAAGAATGTTTGAGCCGAGCGTGAGGACCAGAGGTATTCAACATGTTTTTTTGTTTTGTTTTTTCATCTCCTACCCCCTTTTTAAAGACAATGTAAATGAGGGCACAGCTTATACCTCACTTCACAGCCCTGTTGATGAACACTTCTTTATAGTGAAAAATGCTGTAACGTTATATTAGCAAATCAACAAATATAGATAATATTTATGGGTACATTAACAATAACAAGATAATGAATGTATAATAATGTTGATTTTGTAAAAAAGCTATTGTAACCAATGCAATACCTAAAGTTAAAAAATTAGTCCTTATTGTAAAGTCTTATCATCACACAGTAAAAAAAAAAAGAAAATCCACAATGACACTGACCAGGCAAATAAATATAGTAAACAATAGAATAAAAACGACAGATAATTTCCATGCTTTTGCCAAAAAATTATGTTTTATTATGTACGGAAAACACATACTGGCTCTCTCACTCTCTCTCCCATATAAACACATGTATGCTCTGTTTTCAAGTTTATAGAAGAAGCCTCCTGAAGAAGGCTGTAGCCGTAAACTGTCTACACTTTTAACTGTTTTAATGACTTAGTAATTAAAGGCTTTTTATTTATTTATTTATTTTTTTTTTTAAGTGCCTTGGAATATTTAATCTTCTCTGTTTGTTCTTGCTTTCAGTAATGATTAACTACATTTTCTCCATTTGTGGTTGTAGTAGCCAATGCATGTCTGTCAATATCTCAGGCCTATGTTTGACCCTCATTACACTTTTTGTTTTCTGTTCTCTTGATGGGTTTAGCAGAAGCTTTGATATGTAGATGCAGCTCTTTACTAACTACAAACCCAACAGAAGGGTGATGCGACTCAGAATTGATGTGGCCTGAAGGGCTACAGATGCTTTCAATCACATTTTGCTCATGATAATAATGTTCATCAAACATTGTGCCTCATATTAGTGATATTTATGCAGCTTTGGCCATACGCATCCATGGAAACAGTTTGTGGAAATTAGTCAGTGGCAGAGTGCCAGTAATGATATAACAAACAACATTCAGGCAAATTTTATTTGTGGAGAATAGATATGATTTCTGATGATGTTTGCTTTTGGCAAATTAGGGAAAGTGTTGTTTTGTTTAACTTAATATCAAACAGTGAGATTCCTTGGTAGCACTTTTAATAAACTTCATTAATAAGTCATTAACGAATATTATGTAATGTTTTTTTTTTTTACTGTAAACAGTTCTAATCAATAGTGTTGCAACGTAGTGAGTTTAAATATACACCTGTGCAAATCAGATTTGTACAAAACTATCACAAGACCTGGAATATAATGCATTCTTTATGAAAAACAAGTGCACTTAATTGTACTGAATGTGCACTTGTAGTGTACTACACATGTTGAAAGTATATTAAAAAATGTAATAAGAAAATATTAATGAAATACAATTACGCGTAAGTGTACTTAAAGAGAAACATATTCATGACTCTTTCTCAACACACTTAAGTATACTTTTAAAAAGTGCATTTTGTAATAATGTCAAATTGAAAGTTTTTTTTTATTTTGTTTTTTATGTCAAATCTTTATGTTCCAATAATCCTTTGTCATGCTTTAAAGAAGTACACCTATTTTGATGTGTTGTCTAACATACTAAAGCACATGTAAAGTACTTTATTTAATTGCAATTACATGCAATTAAGTGTCTGGAAACATTACATTCAGTTCACACTTAAGTTTATCTTTTAAAGTATAATATTTCTCTTTTTAAAAAGTAAGTGTACTTCTTTTTCACTTTTTGTCCTTGTTGAGTTTGACAGCCTCTGCTTACTGCATGCTTTCACTGTATGTAAAAGAGCTGTGGGAACATTCTTAAAAATGTCTCATATTGTGTCCCACAGAAGATAGAAAAACATAGTTTTGAGGGAGTTTTTTGTGTGAACTTCTCCTTTAAATGCTTTTATGTGGGTGTGCATGTTGGTGAAGCATCTGAGACTGGCCTTCATGGGTAGATGCTCTGACAGCCAGTGCGCTCCTTTCCCAGCATGCCTTTCTCTTCAAGTTCTTCAGAGATCTGCATCAGGATGGCAACAGTCAGTGCCACCACAGTGACTAATAGATATTGACATGTCAATCTGAGAAAAGAGGCTCAGAGACTCCTCTTGATCCACACGAGTGCAGCGTTTCCTTTAAAATGCATTCAGTGCGGGACAGGAAAGATGAAGACCATCCATCAGAGATGACGGTTGTTTTTTTTTTGTTTTTTTTTTAGAGGGATGGCAATAATATTATGAAAGAGACTGACTGCATCCGAATACACATACTGTCCTACAAAAAAAAACAAAAAACTTTTATTTGTATGTCAAGCCGCAATATCTGATTTGCAACTTAATGGACAGAAATCAAAGATGAGATTATTCATTACAATGCAAGTTGCAATTGTAAGCAAACTACAATCTGCTTTGCTTGAGGCCTAAGAAACACCTCTTAAAAAAATAATTGTTTTCATGTGCAAATAACATAAAGCAGTCCTGTTGGACACACAAATACCGCCGCTGTTGTATAAACAATATTGCAAAATCTTTACTGGTCGACACATTTCTTTTGTCACTCAACCCAGTATTCCCTTGTGAAAATTAAGTGCACTTTAGCATATGAAGTGTACTTATAATAAGTATACTTTACCATATAGAGTGTTCTTATTATGCAAATAATGTACTTTAAAAGTCCTGTATGCACTTACAGTGAGTGTGAATTAAAAGTAATGTTTTTGAAAACCTAAATGCATATTATTTGTAATTGATTTTAAATGTACTATGATTGAAATCCATATTAAATGCAATTAATCAATCACAAATAGCTTGATTGACAGGCGATCTAACCAATCATAACACCAAATCTGCCATCTTGCCCGACAAACAATTTAGACAGGAGGGTAGATTAACTTTGGTGGACTTAAACTTGAAAATATTGTGTGTATTGACGGTCAGTTTACGCGTGCCACTTGAACTGAGGCAATAAAGTGATCTGTCACGACACATTACAGAGCACAAAACGGTATTTCTTGTTTGGATTTCTTAAAAAAAAGACAACATTTTAAAGTTGAGACCTTGTTTCATACCAGAAATAGCCTGCTCTGTCTTGTCTGTCGGTGTGTTGTCAGTTTCCTCTTTGCTCCGCGATGTATTTTTTACTGCGTGAGAACATGGTGTGTAGTGTGAGAGAGGCATGACTTGTCGGACAAAGTATCAGTAAGAGGGCGGGTTTTTACGAAGGGTCAATTAGTTGAACTTAAGAGAGTTATTTTTATTTACCCACTAAGTGGGACTTTAATACATCTTTATATTTACTTTAAAATATGGTTAAACTGAATGTAGAACTGCATGTGAACTAAAATATACTTTAATGCTGTTTAGTGTATTTTAGTTAAACACACTATACTGTATTTTAATATAAGTATTCTGATTGAAATTAATTGCATTTTAACTGTATTTACTTTGATTGATTGATTGATTGATTGATTGATTGACTGATTGATTGGCCATATATGAATCTTAAAACATTTAATCTGTCTTACATTTAAATTACCAGTGTACTTTACACCACTATATACATGCTTTGGCCTTTATTTATTTATTTGACTTTAATTGACAGATATTAATTCTGAAGTGCACAGTGGTAATAAACATGCACTTCAAAGCATATTATTCAACATCTACAAACATTGCTCAGCAATGGATCCTCTGCAGTGAATGGGTGCTGTCAGAAATGTGTGTCCAAACAGCTGATAAAAACATCACAATAATCCACAAGTAATCCACACCACTCCAGTACATCAATTAAAGTCTTGCAAAGCAAAAAGCTGTGTGTTTCTAAGAAACAAATTCATGATCGAGGCTTTTTTTTTTTTTTCACACCGTTGCTTCTGACTAAAATTTGAGTCCAAAAACTATAATATTGTTTCCTCCAGTGAAAATGTCTTCTGGTCTGAATCAAGTGCCGTTTACAAACAAAAACAGTCCAAGACAGTTGTTCTAAACAAATATGTTGGAGAATTTTGATGTGAGAGGAAAGCAGGTGATGGACTTTTTCACTGAAGGAAGCATTACTATCAATTATGAACATTAGTTAGGGGGGAAAAAATCTTAACCATTAATTTATTACAAACTTTTCACTTCACAAAATGTTAATTGATGGACTGGAGTGGTGTGGATTACTTGTGGATTATTGTGATGTTTTTATCAGCTGTTTGGACTCTCATTCTGACGGCACCCATTCACTGCAGAGGATCCATTGGTGAGCAAGTGATGGAATGCTACATTTCTCCAAATCTGACGAAGAAACAAACTTGTCTACATCTTGGATGGCCTGAGGGGCAGTAACCTGTCAGCAAATTTTCATTTTTGGGGAACTATTCCTTTGCATGTATAGAATGCATGTAGAAGAATGCAAAATAATCAGTTTTAAAGTTCTACAATGCAGAGAGTGATCTTGTAGAAAGGACCTAAAGAGATCAACTCATGTCTGTAGACTTCCTAGTCAATGTCACTGTTAAAGCAGTAATGCAGAGAAGAATGAGCTGTGACTCCTCCTCAGAGACATGCACATCTCTTATCAAATTATAGGAAGTGCCAGTCAGTGTCAGTTATTGCCATTAAGGGCAGTCCAAGTACTGTAGATTTTAGCTTTAACTCAACCTTCAAGAAGAACATAAACATTAAAATACAATACAGTGTCCTTATTCAGGTTCCCTTTGTGCTTTACTACATTCTGATTGAGAATGTACAACCATAGACTGCTCAAACAAGACAATGACAGATAATCTAATACATTTTCATTTCACTGTGGTTAAAAGTGAATACATCACACCTCCACCTGTGTCTGTGAGCCTCTGACCATTTGTCAAATCAATCCATTTACCTGGAAATGAACTAAATGAATCACTTTTGAACTCCATTTTCACCTTTTGCAAATGAACCGTCCTAACCGATAGCAGGTCACATTGAGATTACCATTGTCTGCAGACTTTCAGTAAAATCACCACTAGAAAGACCTTCTCAAAAAAGAGAAAGTTAATCATACGGCGAGTGACAATTATTTCCTTTAAGTACCACGATTGTTTCCAGACCAAAGCGAGTTTGAGGACATCCTGTCTGGAAACCACAAGCAATCACATTTCAAGCCTGCATAATGGGTCTAATTTTACCTGATGTAGGCGCAGTTTTACCCATGCTGGCCTGGAGGGAGACATGTCCCATGGATGGATAAGCACAGATTTAATATCTTAGCGTTGCTGAGCGTGTTAACCTGAGGACTAATCCAGTTCTTTCTAGAGCTGTGGAAAATGAGTTTATTTTATATTAGCCTAAATATTTTCAACAATATACAGTACCTTATGAATTAAATAATAAAAAAGAAAGAAAGAAACAATATTATGGTACAATATATTTACATTCTGGAAAATAAAGTTTTTGGTAGCACATTACATTAAGGAATACATTCACTATTAAACCACACAATTCTTAAAACCACATAATTCATATCCGTAATCTCTCTCTCTCTCTCTCTCTCTCTCTCTCTCTCTCTCTATTAAATTGTATTACTAATTATTTTATTGTCATCACAAATATCTTAATTTGTGTTCCAAAGATGAACGAAGGTCTTACGGGTTTTGGAATGACATGATGATGAGTAATTCATGACAGAATTTTAATTTTTGGGTAAACTATGTCCCTTTAATTCTAAAGCCTATGTGTGCAGAATTTGTATCACCGACAGGTCCGAGACTCCTTGTAAATAGACTGTTGGTAGCAAGGTGAAATAATAGAAAATGCCTAAGCCTCCAGGAAGCACTAAATCAATATGTGACTGAAAAGCAAATGAGAATGCTATGTAAATGTGTAGTCTTTATGTAGAGTCCTTATGTAGGAGTCCTTATGTAGTGTGTAGTCTTATTGGTCTTATGTAGTCCAATGATCGTGTGTTCACTAAAAATGGATTTAACCCATTTTGTTTGAAACATTTCAAAAACGTCTTAGATATGTCTTAATTAACTGCTGTTTTGTTAATAACATAAGCATTGCATTGTATAGCACATGCCAAAATGCTAACACAATTAACCTTGTCTTCACTTAATTGTGATATTGTCACAAAAGAACACTAACTACCCTTGTGGAAAAAGAAGTGCACATAATTGTACTGAATGTGCACTTGTACTGTACTTCTATTAAATAAATAAATAAATAAATAATATTAATGAATTAGACATTTTTGTGACTGTTTCTTGACACATGTAATACACTGGTAAAAAGTAAACTTTGTAATAATGGTATTATCGTTATGGTTAAATCTCTTTTTTTCATGCACGAAAGAAGTACACCTATTTTGATGTTGACTAACATACTAAAGCATGTTTTTACAAAAAAAAACTTGATTATAATTTCAACTGTAGTTTGATATTTTATATTACCTATACAGTAGATGCACTCAATTTCAACTTCACTATTACAAATGTATAATTACAAATATATTTAAATACATGACATAAAAGATTCAATAGAAATGACACAAGTATATTTTAGTTTACCATAAATGCTTGTCAGTACATTCAGCAACACACTGTAATCATATTTTAAACACAGTAGTAGTTATGAAATAGCATATAAATATGTCCTTATTCTATTATAAAATGTCTGCCTGCTAATATCACACACAATATTTTTGATTCATTCATTCACAGATTCATATTGACATTTGCGTTAAAACAGCATCTTAAAAGCAGAAAGAGACAATACCATGGCTAAATTTCACCCATACATCTCACTCATTCTTACTGATCAAGCAGTACAACACACAGACATCCAAACACTTGAGCAGCATGTGCATTAGGCTGCCTGACCTGGAAAACTCATGTTTTGATGCCTTCTGAATGCCGTGTGACACAGGGTTAATGTTCAGAACCACTTCACCCAAGCAGCTTTATATACACATTCATTTGAAGTTCCAGGTTGCGTAACTTCCAGGTCTTCTCTTCTTATAACATCTAATTTCTTACAATATACCTGTCCAAAAGCTTTTTATTGTGAGTGGTTGTGTCTCTGCTGAGGCCGTAGACACTCAAAAGTCGACTAAGCAGTGACCCCTTTTGGTGAGACGAAGTCAAAAATGTTTCATATAACTAAACAGCCACAGCGAAAGTGACAGGAACATGTCAGGCCGTCAGCGCTTTATATCCTTGTTAACTCACGATTCATTATTTAATGACATGTTTACAAGCTAAAGAGCCGGAGTGCTGCATGCGGCGCGGTGCTGTAATGTTTTATAGGCCGGCTGACACGTGCTGGTGTGAGGAGCGAGCGGCCGCTGTCCCTCTGTCCTGCTCCACTGCCCTCCATCTGTGAATGGATGGTCAGATGAAGAGGAAGGAGGAGACAGAGGCAGTCAGGAGAGGAAAGAAAAATTAGAGAAGGGAGGAGAGGTGAAAGAAAGATGATAGGGGTTCGCTTTAAATTTTTTTACAGATTTTTATAAAGTAAGCATACGTTTTATATTGTTAGAAATATTTCAAGATGAACACTTACTAGGCTGAAGCAACATATGTTTACTTGATCCATGCATCAATTTTTAGAAAAAACATGTTCAAGTGTATCAGATGGGATTCATCAGGCTTTTGAGGAATATTTATTTGTTCATCTCTCAAACATCATTGCATTGTATGATATGTTTTAAAATAGAGCTTTGATAGTACAATTAAATAAAGTTGATGTTTAACACTTCAATGAACATTATTGAATAAATATTGAATGATTTGCATTTAATGTAAAACCAAAATTGACCAGTTATTTCAATAGTCCCACTACAGCTTTTAGTTCTGCTAAGAAATGCAGAGTGTAATAAAAACTGAAAATTTGGAATACAATTGGTAAAAGTGAACATAAAATGTGATAATTGACAACAATTCTGAATCTCCACAAAGACTGTAACATCAAAATAAACAATCCGTCCATCAATCAATCAATCAATCAGTCAATCAGTCAATCAATAAGTTCCAAATGGTCAATTTTTGTATCAACCAAAATTGTATCCTTTTATTTATTTATTTATTTATTTATTTAAAATACTGGTAAGCATCAGTGAATAAAACTTAACCCTCTAATAATTATGAAAACGACATTATGTACATTTATGGGCGGAAATGGTTTATAATAAGCAAATTAGGCGAATTGTGCAAAAATAAATTCAATTTGTAATTTCCCCATAGTCAATAGTTTGTGTGTGTGTGTGTGTGTGTGTGTGTGTGTGTGTGTGTGTGTGTCTGTTTTTCTCTGTTCAGTCTTCCGGAAATGTGTGGGTGACTCATGAGGAGATGGAAAACATGGCATCCTCGACCAAAATGGTTAGTCCATCTGGGTGGCT
>NW_015555841.1:380739-388268 GCF_001515605.1 Sinocyclocheilus anshuiensis
TGTCTAGTAATTGAATCAATGAAAGCTTCAGTAACTCTTAATATTTCCAGTTGTATTGACTGTAATCTTCAAATTGATTTTGGGAAATAAGTGCAGGCAACTTCAAAGCAAGATCATGTTTTACAGTGTAGGAATATACTGTAAATCCACACTTCATTTGTGTACAGCATTGCAAGAGAACACAAGTGTGCATATGTGACAACTTTCCCATGTGACAGATGGCCCTGAAAATTCCATGAAAAACACCATGCCCTTTAAATCTATCTAATGCTAATTATTATGTTGACATTTTATATGTCTGTGAAGCTGAGACAGAAAAATAAAAAAGTCACCCAGACACGACAGCTCTCCACATGTATACTTTTATTACACAATCCTGTCCATAGCATTTCTGAGAATAGCATATTGTTTATTGATCAAACTGTACATACAAACTCAGATATTACACATAAGTATCTCAAACACTAGCTGCTAGACAGTATACAAGGTACTGTAGACATGAATGTGAGGGTGATAGTTGAAGCATTTGGCTTCATGCCTGGATTCAACACAATGCCCAATTTGCTTTAGATGTGGTCTGGAAAGTGAATAATGTATAGCCCAAGTAAAGACACTGTTCTAACTTTAGACTATGAAAATAAGTTTCCCAACAGGGTTTTGTGTGTGCAACTCTCTATAAAGCTGCTTTGAAACCATGTGTATTGTGAAAAGCACTATACAAATAAATTTGACTTGGCTTAAATATTTTATCGGCTAGAACACGTTACATGTACTTACTATTATAATAACAATTAATTATGAATAATTACATGCAAGTAACCCTATGCCAAACCCTAATCCTAACCATATAGTAAGTACATGTAGTTAATTAATATTACTCAGTACTTAAATGTATAATTACACTGTAACAATGATGACACCTTAAAATGAAGTGTAACAGAAACAGTGAACAAGAAAATACTGTTTACATTTGTCTACTTCAAAATGTCATATTTAATTCATAGTGTTGCTTGCCGTTTCTTTGTATGTGGAAACGCACCCTAAAAAACCCTGCACTGTTCTGCCACTCATCTTTAATTGAGAATGAATTCAATTCATAAATTCATCTCACGTACGGTTCTCAGTCCCAGTCAAACTGACTGAACAGCAGTCAGTCATGGAATGTTTCTCAGTGTGTTTTTATTTGAGAAGCCACTATAGAGATTTTAAAACAAATCCCAGCCATTAAAGCCCAGTGAATAATCAGCATATAATCTGTTTACATTCCCATTCCATTATGCCTCGATAAACAGCAGATCCAAAGCTTCCACACTCTGTAAACAGAGTGCTGTTGTCTGAGCGGCATATAAATTACTGCTCGCGCCTCCAATGTAACTAATAACTCTATAATTTGCAATTTAGTGCAGTTTTTTTTTTCTTATTTTCTTTATGAAGATGATAAAGTGTTGAGTCTGCAGTGCCTGGCTGCTTAGTTGTGCTCCAGGGTGACATTGCTGCTTTATCAATGTTGCCAGCACTCTCTCATTACATATGCATTTAAACAAAATATATTAAAACTCAAGATCAAGATTATTACTCACATGCTCATCCTCATAAATCTCTGTTTTAAGGACTTACTTTAAGCCTGAAGAAGTAATCGCAAGGGCTGAATGAGACAGATGCTACAGGAGATGCAGCAGAACAGGCACTTATTGTGTGTTTTAGAGGGATAGTTCACCCCAAAATGAAAATTCTGTCATTAATTACTCACCCTCATGTCGTTTCAAACCAATAAGACCTTCATTCATCTTTGGAACACAAATTAAGATATTTTTGATATATTGATATATTTTTGAACGCTGATTCTTTGCGCATTAAAAGGATTCTCGTAGCTTCACAAAATTGAAGTTGAGCCACTGTTGTTACATGGACTGTTTTACCAATGTCCTTGCTACGTTTCTGGACCTGGGAACGTTGCAGTTGCATTGCTGCCTATGCAGGGTCTGAGAGCTCTCAAATTTCATCAAAAATATATTTTTTGATTTGTGTTCTGAAGATGAACGAAGGTCTTACGGGTTTGGAACGACATGATGGTGAGTAATTAATGACTGAATTTTCATTTTTGGGTGAACACCAAAACACCAAAGGCTGTCTTGCCTTTAAAGACTGGCAAGAGGATCACAAAACAAGAAAGAAATTGTATTATTTAATTTAATTTCATTTTAAGTTGGTTTCACTTTGAAGAAAAACTGAAAACTCAAGTGGTGAACTAATAATTTCAAATCATTTATCTTTGACTGCATTATCATAATTTCAATCATGACAACTCTCGGAACATTTTAGCATGGTGATGGATATGACAATGTTAATGCATTTGGTCTTGGCGGAACAGATCTGCTACGCTGCTGCTGCTGAATTGCTGCCGCTGTTGGTTATTGCTGTAGTTGTAGATTATTGCTGCTGCTGCAAGCAAGTACAGGAACTTGCTACTTCAATGCATATGGCGATATGGTGCCAGGAGTATTTAAGACATGCTGCTGCTGCACAAATAGCATATAAAACAACCCCGTAGCAGATCTATACAGGTGGAGCTGGGGAAGGTGGAGGGTTTCAGAGAACTCTGAAAGTGCACTGCAGGAATCTCAAGTGAATGCTAGCCAGCCATATAAATGCAAGGCAGTAAGCTCATTGGCTGCATATGCAGCAGGAACCAATCAGCTTGTGCCAAGTCATTTAACTCCCTGAATATCATCAGTTACGTTAATACCCCGTCAGAATGCGCCATCTAGAGTTTCATGACTGAACTATATATTTCTTTGGAATATAATCAAAATATGCATCAGAAGTGTTCAGGGAAATTGGCTATTGAAAATGCAACATTCTAATTTAACTCTCAAATGAAAAATGTGACTTTAATAAAGAACAATTCATTTTGTTAAACAAGATTCAAAGATCCAAGTCAGTAAAAAGATCTGATTTTCCATTATTGCAATGCTGTTGTGGTTGGCAAAATGGTTATTATCCTTGATGAACGTTTAGTATTGAGAACCAAAACCAATATATAACCATTTTTTAAATAGGTGTTGTAAACAATTGTATGTGCTTTTACAAACAAACAAACAAACAAATAAATTTTTCTGGTATCAATGGAACATACTGTAAGCAGATTTTATGAACAATTAGATCATATGAAGTCATAAGAATTAGCCACCAATTTGGCAAAATGTCAAATATTTATGAATTGCCCTGGGATTGTGTTGTTAGGGACATGTTTTTGGTTAACAGTTTAATTATATACCTAATTAAATATAAAAGTTTATTTTATATATATGTATGTACTACTTCAAATGCGTGTACACAATAAGTGAATTGTATCAAATTGTTAATTTAAGTGTTAGTACATAGTAGTTAAACACACTTAATATAAAGTATACCACTTACTAGTTTTAAAAAAAGTTTAAAATGATTAGCAGATATAGCTATAGCTGTTTGAAATTATTAGTTCACTAACTGGGCCATGAATAAATAACTACTTCCTGGCTTTATCTATGCTGTTTCTTTTGAGGTCTGCATATGCACACAGACAATATGTGAATTGTTAGTTGTATGAGTTATTCGACAGTATCACAAATTAAAAACTGACTTGGAGTCGGTCAATGAAACCCTTTTTTCCCCTTAATTTTTAATGGTGTCAGCAAATGTGTTAATTTTAATGTGCCGCTGAGAAGCGATACATACTGGTTTCTCAAGTTAGAAAAATATAGCCCTATAAAGCAATAGTAGATAAAGCCAATAAAATCTCCACACTGTTCTTTTAAAAAATTGACATGCCCAGGGGGAAGCCCATTTGTTCTGTACCTCAGCCCGAGGCTCTCAGATGAGCTCAAACACTTAATTCACGACTTGTCTCTGATAATACGGCAGACCAACCGGACATGTCCCTGCCAATAATTGTCTGTCAAAGTGATAAAAGGACATGTTGTATCTTCAGCACCAGTCAGATTGTGAGTGGTGCACGTATGTGACTATTTGGTCTCTGCGTGTGAGGAACGTTCACACATGGACTCATCGTGAGATAATGTTATAAAACAGAAGCTGCACAGACTGTGACAATGGAAAACGCTCAGTTCAACTGTGGGCTTGATTGTTCATTTTCTGTTCCACAATAAAGAGATGAGAACGTTAGTGTCTATATATTATGACTCCCTGTATAACTTATGATTATACACTTTATTATATGCAGTGTAGACCATTTTTAGTCATTTGTAGATGCTTTTCACAATCACACTGTTGGTCATTCTTAAGTCTATTCACCGACCCAGGCTCGTTGGAAAAAGATGCCTGTGGCGACGTGTCTACAAAATGATATTACATCACATCTTCTGCATTTTTCCAACATTTACAAAGTCAAATGTCCAGCGAGTGCAAATGTCAGATAAAAACACATTTACTGAAGCATTTTTAGCTCCTTTAAGGGAGCAAAACTTTGCAAATGCTTTAAGACTGCTTTTAGACAGTCAAAATAAACGTCAAAAATAATTTTTGCAAAATTATCAGTGAAATTGTATTAGTTTCATTATTTTTCTTTCTTTATTTCTTTTTTTTTAAGATGTTTAGCATTTTCCACATATCTCACACACATTCGGGACTAAATATGTACCTCCACTGACAAACTGTTGCAGCGTAAAAATTTATAATTTTACCATCTTAAAGTGAAGGTTTATGCAATAATTTATAATACTACTACTAATAATAATAATAATATATTGTTTAGAAATAAATATGTGTTTCATAAATTTGGACTGTTTTTTAGCAATAATAAGCATTCATTCTGAAGATTATATGTTCTTATACATTTCAGAAAATTAAACAATATTTTGTGTGTGTGTGTGTGTGTGTGTGGTTCATGTGTTCATGTGTCACTTTTAATTATTTTCACAATCACTTATTAATGATAGGCAGCTGATCAGATACAACATAATATGCTATTACTGTTTAATAAGATAATGATTCTTTGGATCCAAATGAACCTGGGATGCGAAAATAGTATACACGTTTGAATGTATGATGTGGGTAAACTGATAATCTGTCCCTGTAACCATAAAGGTAAGGAATACTTTTTTTAAATTTTTTTTTATATATATATGTGATTTTAATGCCACTAGTGGTCATTTAAGCTGAAAACTGCAGTGAATTGCAAAATTGTGTGTGAGGGCATATTTTTCCATTGAGCCTGGGGTATTTTTTTTTATATATATATATGTGATTTTAATGCCACTAGTGGTCATTTAAGCTGAAAACTGCAGTGAATTGCAAAATTGTGTGTGAGGGCATATTTTTCCATTGAGCCTGGGTTACCATTCACCCATCCATGTAATAAGCAGTCGTTTTTGACCATTTTATCCTAAGAGACAAGTGTGCATATTAAGTTGCCACACCACCATCCATCACTGTTATGCAAAGCAACTTACAGTACAGTTACAGTGACAATCCCCCTGGAGCAACCCAAGGTTAAATGTTGAGTGGATGATTTCCAAACTAAAAAAAGGACTGTTTTCTGAGATATTTCATGAACACTCCCTGTCTTCTGTCAGGACAAATGGGTAGTCCTGTCACCAAACTCATACCACTGTTTGAACCAACATCATTGTGTCAGACTGGTTGTGATTCTCATTCAAACAAGCAATGTCTTCAGAGTCTCAAACCAGCAATTTTCCAGTTACTATCTGTCCATGCATTCACTCATACACAAACCCAACAATGCTATGACAGCTCCAGCACAGAATGCATTCGTCTGACATGCACACTATAGAATATATGAATGCATTTAAACATTTTTATCAGTTGATGCATTCCCATGGGAGTCAATCAAACCCATGACCTTGGCCTTGCCAGTGCCACTTTTAAAGCTACACTGGTATCTTACATTACAGCTATGCATCCTATTGAACAGGACAGCGATTTTGAAAACCGTGCACATGTCTTTAGGCATCTGTATACACATGCTGTTTTTGTATTATGTTATTTCACGTCTGAGTTGCATCAGTGTTTCAGCCTCCCAGAAGAATGACACAAACTGTCTTTTTGATGGTTTGTAAAATTAAGTGGGATGTACATTTTTATAGACGGAGAGAATGAATGCATCACTTTCAATAGACAGATGGACTAAAGAGTGTTTCTTTATTTATAGCTTTTGTATTGTATAACTCCCACCGCAACTCAAAATACAAGAGCAAGTCGCGTAGTATTAGGATATATGTGAATACAGCCAGAGAAATGCTTCAGGAGCAGGCATGATTCATTTGTCTCAATTTTTCACATATTTTCTCATGATTTTTCTCATCATGTGTAAGCAGGAGGCAAGCAGGCGAGGTGGGCAGATTCACAAATGTGTCATTATTTAGTGGAGGAGTGAGTTACACTGGATTGTGTGCGGAAAAACAACCACAATTAGGAATATCAGCTAACTGACTAGAGGTCAGTACAGGAATTACATTAGGTGCACAAAACTTTTTTCGTAGGTTACATCTAAAGAAATTAATACTACAATTAGGTAAATTAACCATGGTTTTGTTATACTTACTCCACTTGGACAACACACAAAAAGCCTGAACTTTATGTTCAAATTGAGAGAATGAATGGAATTGCAGGAACCAGGCAAACAAACAAAAATATAAAAAGAAAACGGTAAAAAGTAAAGTTACAAAGCCTAATCTAATCTACTATAAATATCCCTGCAAGTTGAAAAGTTAAGTTTGCATTACACTTACTGCAAGTTTTCTTTTCTTAATAGTGTTGGTCTATATTTGTATTTATAGTTTGTATTGAAATCATCCGAGTCTCTTCTGAAGTGTCAGTCGAGCAGGTGGCTCAGAACAAATGATGACATCTGAAATTGTCCAGATATGAAATGTCATGCTTATGACAATTACTTCACATCATTGCATTTCACTGCACAATGCAGTATGCGTTTGAAGAATGCATGTCTGGTTTGTCATAAAGCCTAATGTATGTTTTCTAATAGTGAACAAGTATACATTTGTCATTTCAATAACAACTATTTACCTTGATTGAAAACAGCCGTGTACTGAACCGGAAGATGGTCAGAAACTCTGAGGAAAAAGGTCTGAAAACACTGGTGGTGCCTCTGTTGATTTGTGCAGATGAAGTCATCCCTCTAGTGGTAGATATGAGCATGGACACCATCAAGGAATGTGAAAAATGTGTACATCATTTTTGTAAGAGTCTGCAGCGATATATATTGTTTTCTTGTTAGATCCAGTTGCATTAATAGATCTCTTCCATCAGAAGATATTAATGTTCATTTAATCAGCTGACTAAATGTACAGGTAAAACTGGATTAGTTCTTCATATTCTTCAGCAAGGAAGAGCCGTGTTTTGATGGCAACCTTACTGTGAATTTATCAATGCTCACTCACAATTTATCAAGATACTGTGTTTACATGGACTCCAGCTCATTCTACAGCTCATTATGGTCATGAACACGCAAAGCAACAAATCATAGATTTTTTTTTTTTGGTTTGTCAAGT
>NW_015555841.1:388292-390894 GCF_001515605.1 Sinocyclocheilus anshuiensis
AAAAAACAGGAAGGGGGCCAACACTTTTTCACACCACCGTATATATGTATATATATATATACATGTATATGTTTTTAAAATTGCACATATTTCACTGTTAGCAAATATGCCTAAGGCATTAGGTCTTTTGCCTTACAGTCCTTTATACTGTATGTGTAGGCTGAAAAATGTAAACTTGTTTATTATACACATTTTTTTGCTTTAGGAATGTAGCATAGGTTGAATATGTATGGAAGTATAAATATGAATATGAATTGCAGTGTATATGTAAACATATAAACACTCTAAGTTTGTAATTTGCAGAATAGAGTTTTCTGTTTGTTAGATAAGAATTGGCAGGTTTCTGGTTGTTGCAAAGCTGAATGTTTCTTTCAGTTCACTCAGACTTGTATACAGTTGTTTTCCTTATATCTTTTCTGCTGGACAGCTCACAATTAGAACAGCAAATCCACTGCGGGCCAAACTGTGCAACAGCCCAGAGTATTGCAAACCAGGAGAAGGATGTTCTAATGAAGACTCTTGAGTCCTGAATAGAACATGTATTACAGACACACATCTTTTTGTTGTGTTACATTTGAGTAGTACCTGCATCAACAAATACACTGTCTGCTGGACTTGATTGTGAGAATTATACCACTCCTGAGCCTCACAGGACTGACACTTTAGTTGTTTCCCATGTGGGTGATTTATTTAGTATATATCCTAATGGTTTAAAACATTGCTATTTTTCTTGTTTTTGATTTGGTGTAAAAAATAGCATGTCTTCATGAGATCAACCCATTGCATTTTACCCTCTCTTTGCAGTCAGAGCTTTGTACCTTACTCATTACTAAAAGCACCACCATAGACATTGATGCTCCCCACAGTAATCAAATTTGGCCAAATTGTCTCTACCAAAATTTGATATTATTGATGCTGTTCTGCTGCACTCCATTATGCACCACTGTGTATGTTATAAGAAAGACAAACACAGTGCTTGTCAACGTCAATATGGTTGAGATGGACAATTAAATCAAAGAAAAGGGCTTTCCTATTTACCAGTGTGTCACTTCATAATAGCTATTGTACAAATTTTTTTACCCCCTTAAAGGAATAGTTCACCAAAAAATGAAAATGACATTAACATCTGGTGAAGCCAAAAGCTGTTTGTTTGTAAGAAACAAATCCATCATTATGATGTTTTTAACTTCAAAACCATTGCTTCCAGCTAAACGAGTCCATATTTATTAATTGTTTCCAGTGAAAAAGTCTTCTCGTCTGAATCAGGAGTGAAATATGCACAGATCAAACACCGTTTACAAGCCAAAACAGTCCAAAACAGCTCTAAACAAATACGAGTGGATTTTGATGTGAGAGGACAACAATGGATGGACTTTTTCACTGGAGAAAGCATTATTATTGATTATTTATTTTAGCTGGAAGGGGTGGTTTGAAGTTTAAAAAAAAATTATTTATGGATTTGTTTCTAATACAAACACACTGTTTGGACTCTTATTCTAAAGGCACCTATTCACTGCAGAAAATCCATTGGTGAGCTAGTGAAGTTAAATTTCTCCAAAACTCATCTGCATCTTGGATGGCCTGAGAGTGAGACAGTTTTCAAAAATAACACTATGCAAATGTCCATTTAATCGTACCATGTTTATGGAAAAAAAAAAAAAAAAGGCCTAATGTTTTGTTACTGTATGATCGAGAACTTTTGATTAATGAATTTATGATGTTACCATTAGTTATGATTTCTTGGATAAGGATTTATTTTTATAGGATATAAATTATTTGAATTTATGTGATTATAATATGACGTTATTGGATTTAAAACCATACACAGGGAATTCAGTCGGTGTAAGGCAGTTGAATTCCATTTCTATGAATCTTAACGTCTATATTGAGTAGTCAGTCTCTCAGTCAAGCAAACAAATAAAAGATGAGATAATCTTCTAGTAAGAGCATCAGAAGAAAATTGTTTTATCACCCATGAATTCATGATGAGATGTAAGAGCACAAATAAATAAATAAATAAATAATAAATATATACGTATATATGAAGAGTTTGATTCCAAAACGCTCTAAATCCATTTTGATTAATTTGAGTAAAAATGTGTTTTCTTTACCATGAAAGTGGCAAGATGAAAAATTATTTTTATAGGATATAAATTATTTGAATTTATGTGATTATAATATGACATTATTGGATTTAAAACCATACACAGGGAATTCAGTGGGTGTAAGGCAGTTGAATTCCATTTCTATGAATCTTAACGTCTATATTGAGTAGTCAGTCTCTCAGTCAAGCAAACAAATAAAAGATGAGATAATCTTCTAGTAAGAGCATCAGAAGAAAATTGTTTTATCACCCATGAATTCATGATGAGATGTAAGAGCACAAATAAATAAATAAATAAATAATAAATATATACGTATATATGAAGAGTTTGATTCCAAAACGCTCTAAATCCATTTTGATTAATTTGAGTAAAAATGTGTTTTCTTTACCAAGAAAGTGGCAAGATGAAAACCACTATTTTCTGTTTCAAACTTTCACATAGCATCTTTAGGTTATAATAACATTAAAAATTCAAATCCAGATTTTGATTTTCAAAGA
>NW_015555841.1:391294-397588 GCF_001515605.1 Sinocyclocheilus anshuiensis
CTAATTCCCCTGTAACCACCATCTCTCCACCTGACCGAGGTTAGGTGGGAATTTCCTGCATTACAGTCTCCTATGCTTGACCTATGATGTTTGGTTGGTTCTATGGCTTCATAGTGACAACCTTACTGATGGTCCGGACCAGAGGCTTCTTCGGACGGGGCTCCGATGCGGGAACCATGGTATGTGAGTACGATACATTTCTAAATATTGTGGCAGGGTGGAAGGATCACGCAACAAGGAAAGCTTGGTGTAAGGCCCCGGAGGGTGGATTTATTAACAAACAAGTCGCTACGTGAATGGTGGGGGTGCTCTAGCTCGTTGAGGTCCTCTCGGTCGTGTCCAGGTGAATCCGTACTCGTGGCGGGGCTGATCGGTTATTCGGTGCGTTCTGGAATGGAATAGAGAGACTGTTAGTATGCTGTCTCATGGAGAGGCTTCTCACCCGTCGTCAGTGAGCACGCTGCATCTGTGCAAACAGATGAAATACACTCTAGTGTGTGACCGTTGGCGTCTCAGGTTTACCAGCATCTCAGGTGATCTGTGCAAACAGATGAAATACACTCTAATGTGTGACCGTTGGCGTCTCAGGTTTACCAGCATCTCAGGTGTTTCAAAGCCTATTTGTCAGACTGAAAAACACAGAAACAGGAGGAAATTGCTACATTATATTCCTACATGATTAGTTCCAGTTCATCTTAATTGTTTGACAGTAATAAGACTCTAATGAGAATAATCACAGAAAGTAATGAGAATCACAAAAAAAAAAAAAAAAGTAATGAAAATATTTTGTGATGAAAAAACTAATCCTAATGGTCCAAAAGATGCATTCTTGTTTTATTTATGTTTCTGCATCTTTGCTTCTGAATAACATTATAAATTGACTTTAAATAATAACAATAAAGAAGTTATTGAAATTAGCTGTCATTTATTGTTTAGTCTAAATAAAGTGAGCAGATTAGAGACTTTGCCTGCTCAGTGAAACCTGTTGCTCAGCAGCAGAATTAGAAACACCGGGCTCCACTTAGTGTGAACAAAATAATTAATAACAAGGCTTACTCTGGCGACAAGGACAGAGTCTTATTTAGGCGAAAAATCCATACTCTCCAACTTTTATTTGTGAACATCCGTTAAGGTGACTCAGGGTGATTTAATTTGGTAATCAATAGATTTGTGTGAGAGCGAGAGAGTAATCTTTATACTGTTGTCTCTCTCTCTTTCTCTCTCTCTCTCTCTGTTCTGCCCTTGAGTTTCTGCTCCACTCTTCCAGTAAAGCGTGTCCTGATTGACTCCAACTGACTCTTGTGGTTCAGACTGCAATCTAATGAAAAACATTTTGAAAGGCAAAAAAAGAAAGAAAGAAACAGAATGAGATAGAGAAAAAGATCAAATATAGTTACAGGTCATCTTAAAAAAATAGCGTGACATCATCTGGTTAGTTTGCATTGCTGCCAGACTCTATAAATATAATATATCTTTACTCATTAATAATTAATTAAAAGTTTTTTGTTTTTTTTTTTGTATTCACTTAAATGCCAATTGACTAAGTATTCTAGAGTCGTGGGGAAATTATATATGCTATAATGTCAAAGGCAGAAAAATAAAAGTCAATTTCATGCTTTTAAAGAAAAAAAAAACAGGCAATTGTAAATCATCTTCTGTAATACAACATACTTTTTGCAGTAACAATTAATCAGTATTTAATTAGTTTAATGTGTGAAGGGTTCCTGAACTATTGATTGTAATAGATAAAAGATCAAAGATGGACAGCAGATGCAGCAGTTTGCTTTAAAAGCCGACTGTTATGATTGAAACAAACAATCTGTTCTTACTCAAAGGTACCTGATACTACATCAGTGTCACTATACAGATGCTTCATTTAGACAGTCAAGAAAAATTATGAAAAGGTGACTCATCTGAACTCTATTCCCTGTTGAAAAATCAAGCATATGCTGGTTAGGTATGTTTTGAAGCATGGCTGCTGGTTTAAGCTGGCCCTTAGCTGGTCATGAGCTGGTTTAAGCTGGTTCTTAGCTGGTCATGAGCTGGTTTAAGCTGGTCAGGTGCTGGTCCTGAGCAGGAGCTAGTTGCTTAGAACCAGCTTAGGACCAGCTCATGATCAGCTAAGGACCAGCTCAAACCAGCAGCTGTGCTTCAAAACATACCTAACCAGCATATTTTTTATTTTTTTTTCCCAACAGGGTTGATTGAGGTTTTGCACTTTCCGTGGACTCTCAGTAGAACAATTCACTCATTTGTTGTCCAAATCAAGTCAAGTTTGCTGGAATAATTTATGATCAAACTGAAGTTTACACATTTCATCCTGGAGACTCTTTGGGAAAATAACATCATGCTTGGAATGAGGATCATGACTTTAGTGAGATTCAGTAAAAAAAAAAAAAAGAAACACCAGCGCAGTGGAGTGAAACAAAACACAGGAGTCTCAAGATGCATTTTGAAAAGCTGAGCAGCTTTTAACTTCACAGCATTTTTAATTGAATCGATCACAAGTGGACCACGCCAAATGCAGGTGTAAACTGAGTTTAAAACATGTTGTGCTTGTCTGCTTTCTTCCACTTCCAGAGGTAGTCAAAAATGTATTTTGTGTTATTTTATTTGTTGCTGAACCCTATTTTCTTGTGCTCTTAAGTTGTCTGGATCCAAACCAAAACCAATTAACATGACTCAGTCGCTTTCTCCATTTTGTTGTTCTTATATGAGTTTTGATCAGTTACATTCACATACAGCACTACTAACAGGTTTCACAATGGCAATCTTACACAGCCTGAAAAACTCATGAACTACTACAAATTAAGTGAGAGAAGTCTTTGTTCCCTTTCCTTTTCAAACCCCTTTTGGTCTGATATGAACACGTTTTTCAAATCTTCAATATTTGGCTCTTCAGTATTTGGTTTTGCATGTGAGAAAGTGCTGCGTTTAGAGTAAAGTGCTTGGATTCTGTGCATCATTTCACCATTTCTGTTAGAGAAACGTCTGTGCTGCTGATCCATGAATAAGTCAATCACTGGATATAATATGTGTCTTCTTTGAGGCTTCCTTGTCACCCAAGTTCTCTTGACATGCGCCAGCTAAGGAAGTAATTATGGATCCACATAACTGCTGATCAGGTTCTGCTCTCTCTTTTTCCGAACTGACTTGGCGTTTTACATTTATTCTACCTTTTTCCCCACATGTCCTCAAAAAGACTCATCCCTGTATGTCAAGCAATGCTTCAACAAGATGAAGTCCAATGAAGGCAAATGAAGCATGAATTTAGAAATGTAGAAGTATTTTGTTGAAGGTTACCAGAAGACCAATGAAAGCTTGATTAGGTAGTGCTAGTAAGCCTTGTTCTTCTACTGAAAATCTCCACAGTCTCATGAAGATGATGAAGTACTGCTGGGAGCCCATCTGTCAGATGGCGACGGGCTGGGTAACAGGGCCAGGAATTAACTTTTCCATTAAGGGGCAATATGTTTTAGTTTATGTTGAATACGTAAATTTAACCAAATACCTCAATCAATCAGAATACTATATACCAGTAAGATTGTATTAATATCAACAAAAGCCATTTTTAAAATGCAAAGGTAGAACAGCTGCATCTGGCATTTGTTTATTTACACAGTCTGTTTAATGTTTCTCAAAGAAGGCATGGTTACACTTTATTTTGATAGTCCATTTTAGACATTTTACTAACTATAGATAACTTTGCAACTACATGTCAACTAACTTGCATAGTTGACATGTACTTGCAAAGTTACTTATAGTCATTACTGCTAGTCTACATGTAGTCACAAAGTTACTTACAATTAGTATAATATCTAAATTGAACTATCAAAATAAAGTGTTACCGACAGCATACATGTATTTATACAAAAAAAATGCATAATTGTAAATAGCCTACATAATGTATTTAAATTATAAAATGTATTCCAAAATTCATTATTGTCAATTGTTCCTCTTTTTTATTGCATTAATAATAATGAACATTAAAGTTAATTCATATAATACATTTAAAAAAATAGTTTTTGTGTTTGGTGAAACATCATTTAATATTATTGTAGGCTACACAGACAAACAAGCTAAGAACTGTTTAAAAATCAGTTTATTGCTTTTTAACCATTAGAAAATCAAGACTTCACATTGGTTATTTTAGTAGCAGAAAAACAAAATCACAATCACTGAAGCAGTCAAAAACTTCAGTCTAGCATGAGTCCTGCACTAAAAATTCCCTGTACAATCACTGAACTTTTCATTCATTTCCCCATTTCATTTTAATTGCAACAGTCAAAATAGATTTAGTTTAATTGTGTAGGGGCATAGTTAGAATTTTTGTTTATGTTGGTGGCATTTTTTGCCAGTGAGGGAGGTTCAAAGACAGCCGTTGTCACGGTCTTGCGACCAAAGATAGCCTATGATACAGCATGATCATCGCACAGTTGCCAACTGCTTTCAACTGAAAGTAGCTCAAACTGGTAGCTAAATGTCACTAGATGACATCATAATGGCAAATTTACTGATCTATATAAAGGTAAATGTAGATCAGTCGGCAAGATGAGATACGGTTTGTCCAAGAAGTTGCTATATTTGTCCCTAAACCTTTGAAAAAAGTCTCAAAAAGGGCGGGGAAGTCGCTAAATCTAGCTACAAAGTAGCTAAATTGGCAACACTGGCACAGTGTGTTTGCTGCTACGATCCACATTTACTGACCAACCAATAAAAATGCGACATGAAATCAACGCGACATGGTGCTAAAACATAAAACTGCTTACCTCAAGCTCTTATCCCTTCCTCTTTCGCCACTTCCACTTTTCTTTCAGCACACATAAAAAATACAACTGCTAAAGTGTGATTTATCATGCTTTTTTTGTTTACCACTAGCGCATGCTGATGACGGTTTATTATTCTATAGAAACGTGCGTCGTAGTGTACGAGTCAATAGGTCTCATCATCACACAGTCTACACACAGGTCGTTACCAAGTTTATTAGATCTATGTCGCACGGTGTGACATGCAGTGATCTTATCGGATTGCTAAAATCGTGCAGTGTGTTTTGGGCTTAAAGCAGGGGTGTCAAACTCAATTCCTGGAGGGCCGCAGCCCTGCAGAGTTTAGCTCCAACCCTAATTAAACACACCTGATCCAGCTAATCAGGTCCTTTAGGCTTATTTAAAAAGTACATGGTTGAGCAGTGTTGGAACTAAACTCTGCAGGGCTGTTGCCCTCCAGGAACTGAGTTTGACATCACTGGTCCAAAGAAATCTGCTCTTTTTTCCTTAGATATTTGCTTTCATCAATTCAACATTTCACTTTATTTAAACTCTTTTATGATTTCAGTCTGTACCATTTCTGCCAAAAAAAAATCAATATTTCATTCTGGATCCCACTGCTAGTGTATATCAAAAACCCATTCGCTTGCAAAATAGCAATGAAGTTATATTTGTTGTTTGCTACCTCAGATTGTTTACAACCACCCTGAGAAATATTCTGTGTGGCTCTCAACAGAAGCACAAGCATATCAAAAAGCTGAGTCCTCGATCTATACATTGTTCTTATGCCAAGAATAATGAAAGTTTTATTCCTGTCGCCTGTTTGTGTCTTGGGGAAAGCCTTGTTAAGAGGCTGGACTTGTGCCTCAGTTCTGGTTTGAGAAATGTCTGGGAAGCATAAAAAATGGGAATCAGTTGTGCATTCAGTTGTACTTTATGGTCCTGCATTGTCATAATGACACACAATTAGCAACAGGTTTTTGAAGACATCTGTAAGTAATGTTACATTAATAATGAAAATAGACATACAGTACCATCAGCAGAAGCAGTATCAGCTCCTGAAAGTTGATGAGGTGATGAATTTCCATCTAACCATTTTACTATTAGAAAATAATTAATGGAAGCACAGAAAATGAGTGATACTGAAGTAAGTACCAGTAAATCAGTATAGGGGCTTCATTCATTCATTCATTTTCAGAATTTGACTAATAGATGACATGTTAAATGAGCGATCTTGAGATGAGTCCCTGTAGTCCAGTCTGACTCTAATAGATTTGGGAACTTGACAGGTGATTTATATATATATATATATATATTATATATATATAATGTAGTTATATATATATATATATAATGTAGTTTGATCTTCTCAGTTGTTTAAAATATTATGCAATTTTGATAAAATGTAAAATGTTTTTCTAATAAATGAAGATGTGTCTGATCTGCACAACACAATTGAAGTGTGTGTGTGTGTGTGTGTGTGTGTGTGTGTGTGTGTGTGTGTGTGTGTGTGTGTGTGTGTGTGTGT
>NW_015555841.1:407197-410883 GCF_001515605.1 Sinocyclocheilus anshuiensis
ATTTCAACTGTGTGTTGAGTAGATCAGAAACACTTAAGGTTTTAAAGTGAAATGTAATTTACTGAAAAAAAAAAGTTAAAACCCTGATTTATATAATCTATAATATTCAGCAAAAGTTATAGATTAAAATATTAAACGTTATAGATCGTAATATCTGAATCTGTAACATTCAGCAAAAGAGCTAAAAGACAAAATAGCAAAAACTGACAATATAACAAAGAAATAGACAACTTTCTGGCTGCTCTCTGTTCTGTCTCCCAGCTCTTCTAAAGCATCAGTGAAATGTTAATTTTTCAAATGACAATGAACAATGAATTTTTCAAAAATAAATAATTTAGTGAGTGATAAGAATGTAGAATGGTAGGGGCTCACCGGGGGCCAATCAGTTTTCAGGAGGGCCAGTGACTCGGTGACCCCTGCATATTACTATGGCTATGGAATTTCGGAACTATCTGTTTTGAGAGTGATTCAATAAAAGCTGTCTTTTACAGACTGACGCTAATGAAAGTTTTGTTTGCTATTGATGTTTCATAGTGAGAAAGCTCAATTAAAGAGATGAAGTGTTTGAAGAGGGATTTTAATTGGTGGCTAATAACACTTCATTAGATTGCCAAGAACATGGAAATCCCAGCACAATCACAAGACACTTTCAAAACGTCTCTCAGTTATACGGGCTGAGTAAAGAGTGTATAATATAACTACAATAAGACACGCACAGAGACATTGCTTAAATACCATTACAGGAGGATAACAATATGCTGAAATTTACTCTGCTGTCATTTTAATTGAATCACAGATAATTTGTTTTTATCAGCTGTTTCTCCTTTTTTTATCACTTCTTACACACACACACACACACACACACTGCTATTCTTCAGTAAAATGTTATCTAGAATGAGAACGCGCCTTACTCATCACAACCTGCATCTGACTAGTTAGTTGTAAATCATAGTTGTGTCTTAAAAAGGCATGCTAATTAAAAATATGGAAGAGCTCTTCTATATAGTCCATGCCAACTTGATGCTTTAATAAGAAATATGTATCACCATTCCAAACTCAAAAGCAACACAACTATCTAATATCTATCTGATGTTTTATTCTCATTTATATTTGAATTTCAGGGATAATAACTTCATCAAGGATTTTCCGCAGCTGGCCGATGGTTTAATGGTGATTCCTCTGCCGGTGGAGGAGCAGTGCCGAGGAGTTCTGTCAGAGCCTCTGCCCAACCTGCAGCTGCTCTCAGGTGAATCTTACATATATGGTATAACACGGCAACCGGGGTAAACGTCACATTTGATTTGATTTTCCTCTAAACCACTAGATGGCACAAAAACTCTCAGCAGCAGTTTCCCTAAACAGCATTTCATTATGCACATTGAAATTTGGCTTGAATGCGAAGTGGGTTCAGCGCTAATTTGACAAGGCAATGTTCTTGTTAAAGATTTTCAGTTTTGTTCAAGTTAATTTAAATAAATAAATACATACATAAATAAATAAAATAACTGGAGACTATGTGAAAGTGTGGTATTTGACATAAGAATTTGCCCTGCTGTTGGTGTTAAAGGCACAATAATTAACAGCATAATTAATAAATGGTTAGATTCAGATGGTTAATATAATTTATTAAATTGGGTGTCCACCTCAGTGATAGTCACTATGTTTATAATGAACACATTATATTTCAAAATATGATATTATTATTATAAAAAAAAAAACACTTGTTACAACTGTAAAGCCATATTATTATGGGATCTTCTTCAAAGATATCAGAATCTTATATATATATATATATATATATATGTACACACACACACACACAAGTATGTTCATTGAAAAAAAATGTTATCAAAATAAACAGAAAATAGTACAAATGCAGCTGAAGTGATTGTTTTGAAAATTAGATATTATGCAAATCATTATTTCAGTGTTTGTATCAATACTAAAAGGCACTCCTCGTACATGTATATGATTTTTAAATACAGTATGAATAAATTTTTTAAAATGTGTTCAGTATTTTTAAAACCCTTTAATTATACACTACGGAAATAATGAAAAGCACATTTTCCTTAAGGTGTGCCTTTAGTAAACTGTCATCTTATTTTCTCTTGTCCTCTGAGGGTTTTTGCTTTAAAGGCGTCCTATTTACACTTTCGCAGTCTTTTCCCTTAGGTCCACTTATAATGTTAGAAGCTAGTTCGTTTTTATAAACAATGTTTGAGATGCAGTTCTTAACAGAAGATGTCTGTGACTCCTTGTGATTGAATTAGGCCTACTGATTCATACAGGGTTGGTACAGGTATGTCTAGATTTTATGAAATACAAGCAAGCCTCAAGTATGTGATTAATTACATGAATCTTAAAATAGACAGTTTGAGTCCTGGCTTCTGGTTTGTTGTAATTTATTCAACACTGATTTGCACAGAAAAGATTTAAAAGAGCTCAGAAACACAGATGTGACAGTGGTGGGAGAGACGTGGGCAAGGGTTATTTTGTCCTTCTCTCTCATTCTTTACAATTTTGCTGGGTTCAAAAGAACAAGAAAAAGCCTGCTTTTCATGATAAATCCCTTTAAAATAGAACATGACATGAGGAACTGACAGTAATCATAGCATCAGCTCAGTGGACGGCCGCTCGACAGAGAAACCAGCGGAGCAGAAAGCGTTCATTTCTCCCTCATATCGCTTTTGATCACAGCTCCAATTCAGAGCTGTCTTTTCGTTTATTTGTTTTCACTCAGTTCTTTCTAATGTGGACTCCACACACATGTGGGCTCCAATGGCAAGTGGCTAATTCAATAATAGCTTGTCTTTTTTTCCAGGAGTGAGAGTGGAGAGTTGTTAACACTGATTACTGCTCTCAGTTTTTGCTGCAGCAGTTCAAATGAGATTTAAACCATTAGTGCATCTGTCAGCATGAGAAGAAAGACGCATGATATGGCTGATGCGATGTTTTGAGGGTGCTGCTGTCATCTCACAACGTACAAATAGTATAAGCAGAACTTGATTTTGAAAACAGGCAGGGCTTGGCACCAAAGGCTTTGTTACCTATTGGTCCAAAGTGGTCAGTAAAGGTTTTTTTTTTGGACCCACTTATGTAGGACTTAAGTATAATGTTATACTGCATGTAATTTAATTATTACATCTGTTTTCCTTGCTGAATGCACTGTCAAGCATTTATAGTAAAATTGTAATGAAACTTGGATGTCATGTTTTTAAACTATTTAAATTTATAGAATTTCTGATTACAAATTTGTGATGAAGTTGCAGTTTAGTACATTTTAAATATACTGTATTAACTTTAAATGTAATGTCAAATAACACGCTGCAGTGTGTTAGTCAACACATCAAAATAAGTGTACTTTCTTTTTTCTTCTTTTAATAGACAGAAAAGTAGTGAATACAAAATTTGTCAAGGATAACACAAAGTTTAAAAAACATGTTTCCATTGTGGTCCTTGATGATAAGCACTAACTCCACTCCTGGTAACAGGTACACTGGCATTGCATTATAAATACAAATATTACAGTACAATTCCAAATTTACAATCACAAATAACAATGTACATAATACAAATTCATCAACAAAACTGTCTACTTAAATGGGTCATATGATGCTGCGAAAAAGAACAGTATTTTGTGTATTTGGTGTAATGAAATGTGTTTATGCGGTTTAAGGTTCAAAAAA
>NW_015555841.1:412703-430727 GCF_001515605.1 Sinocyclocheilus anshuiensis
GGAGGGCTAGAGTGAGCAGAGGCGGCAGGCTTGAGAACGGCGCGGCCGGCGATTTTGACGAAGGAGCGTCCGGAAGGACATGTGACGACTCCGGGCTGGACTCCGCTTCGTCCACAGTGAAAGCCGATCCGGCGATCCACAGCGCAAAGTTGTAGTATTTCCTCAGCAACCAGCAAGGATCAGCTCCAGGCATGACAAAGCAGATATCGTCCTCTTTTGGAAGGCCAAACAAAGTAGTTTCGCTTTCACAACGAAGCACACAGCACCTTCACGACATGGTGGAGGAAACAACAATACTACAGCGAGAATAAAAGTTATGCCTTCTTTCTTTGCGTGAACAGTTGGGCGGTGTTATGCAAATCTTCCCACATAGTGACGTAGATATGTGGGGGCGTGTTAGAACGAGCCATTTTAGGTAGGAATGGCTGACTCTTAACTTTTATAAAGAATATATCTTTGGATTTGAGACTTTAGTCTTTGCAATTTTACAGATCTTCTTTATGCACCAAGAGCTTGTAACACTCCAAAGAGAAAGGAAAATTTTAAATCGCATCATATGACCCCTTTAAGAGCTGACTTTTAGCTTTTAAGCTAAAACTAACTATATTCGAAATACCTTTAGTATCCAGAAGTAACTTGTTCCAAACTTATGCCTCCGAGTATTTAAAAACCACGACCATACATAGTTTTAAAACAACAATGTAATATCCTTAAGAATTTGCCTAGTATTATAACAATGTTGCTCATTTACCCTAGAGAAAAGTGCATTAAAATATGAAGGTGCACTATTATTGATAATCTTATGTACAGTTTTGACCACTTTAAAGCACAACAGAAGATGATTGAAACATGATTTAAAATGTACTTTAAAGTACAACTTTTAATTTGACTATATATGACAGTGCACTTTTTTTAAAGTATGTTAATAATCAGTCACAAAAACGTCTCTTTAAATACACTTAAGTGACCTTTTATTTCATTAATGTTATATTATCCACAAGTACATTTTTAAATATACTTTTAAAATTTTAAGAAGTACACTACAAGTGCGCATTCAATGCAATCGAGAATACTTCATTTTCCCAAAAAGGGCTCAGTGGAGAATTCAGTTGTTCAGGCCAATAAGCATCTCTTTGAGTAAGACCTCTTTGTGTCTCATGGGAAGCTGTTAATGTCTGAAATGTATTAATAAAGTTGCAGAAGTAGGGCATTAATGTGTGTCTGTGTTACAGGAGACGCTCAGTTTAGTGAAGCCACAGGATACCCCATGATGCAACAGTGGAGAGTGCGGAGTAACCTGTATAGAGTGAAGCTCAGTGCCATCACCCTGTCCACAGGTACCATGAGAAACACACAAACAAACCCATGAATACTCCTTCATGTATGCGTGTTCAGCACATTTATATTTCAAAACAAAATTACATTTAAGGCTTAATTCACTCAAAAAGTGAAACATTTGTATTCACCCTCATGTCTTTCCAAACCCATATGTTTTTTTCTTTTATGTAACAGATTTTACAGAATGTTCACACATTTTGTTTTGTGATACACATTTTGTATGGCAGGAAAACTGACGTACTATATGTGGTCAATAAATCATGGAGGTCCAGCTTTAAAGGGGTTAGCTAGTTTTTGTACTAAAAATTATATATAATATTTGTATACAATTAATTAATTGATTCATTAATTTATTTTCAAAAAAGGGTAATTTTCAAAAAGGATTAAGTTTATCTTTAGCAGAAATGCAAGTAAATTTGTGAACTACTGTGATAGGAATGGTTACATCAATAAACTTCTATTCAACCTGACTTTGCTTTCTTCACACGTTCAACTCAAGATAATATTGCACTCTAACGAAGATACACTTGGTTTCTTAATAGTGTTAAACTATTACAAATGCACGTTGATTATAGTAAGTGTTTATAAAAGTATTTGCAAAAGGAAAAAAAAAATGCCACTGTCTTAAATTTTAATACAAGTTACTGTAAAGGTCCAATAAAGAAATGGATTTTTCTCATACTTGGCTGATGAAAAGTCACAATATAGGGAAGGAGAACTGGTCAGAAATAATAATAATAATAATAATAATAAAATAGAAAGAAAGAAAGAAAGAAAGAAAGAAAGAAAAGGCACTAGTAGCATATTTTGAAAGTCAATGGGACAAAGAATGGAAAAAGGGACATTTTTCAAATATATTAAGAAATAAAGTCATACAGGTTTGGAACAACATGGGAATGAATAAATGATGTAATATAAATTTTTTGGGGTAAACTATGCTTTTAAGGCTTTTAATTTTGGTAAGCACAACAGGTAGGTTACAGAAGTCAAAATCCCATTCATTTTATAATTGATAAAAAAAAAAAAGTAACCTAGTTCATGTCTTATCCATCTTATTTTTCAACAGGGAACTATTTTCTATGAACGTGTGAGAGTTTTGTTTCATTAGTTGCTATAGGTAAATAACTAGAAGAATAATGCTATTTGTGCTACAAGGTCTGTGGGTGTGTGATTAATTACGCAATAAATAAATAAAAAATAAAAATAGTTTCCAACAGCAAGCAATATAACAATAATATCAATAAGCAATAATATTATAACAATAAGCAATAATATAGTCTGGTTTTGTACAGCTAAAATAACTGGAGGCAGCTGATACTGGAAGCTTTGCACATTCAAGATAAAAATGGCCGTGCCCACTTTCACATAAAAAAAAAAGAAATAAAAAAAGAAAAGTGGATAGATTTTCATTAAAAATGAATGGGAAAATACTTCTGGAACCTTGCCACTAAAACTGGGAGAAGGCACTATATCACTGTCAGAGTACTGAAAATGTAGGCGTAATAAAGTTTCACTGGCCTCTTAAAAGGTCTGGTGACAAGCAAGAAATATTTGACAATCATGAAATCAAAGATTTTCTCAACATAGAAAAGTAATTGCTTCTGTATGTGTGGTGGTGCTTTGGTCAGATTTCTCAAAGGTGCTGAAATCCCTGACGGCAGACAGCTCAAGGGATGAGTTGCTTGCATTTATTCAGCAGTACGGCAGTCATTACATCTCTGAGGCGCTGTATGGTTCTGAACTCACCTGCAACATCTACTTTCCCAGCAAGAAGTCCCAGCAACAGCTCTGGCTCCAGTACCAGAAAGGTAAGACTGAGGTGAGGGGTCGAGGAGAAGGGAATGATGGGAATCCTCCACGACAATATAAACAGACAAATAAAACAATTATTTAATTGGGTTTGTGTATTTAAGTCCCTGCTGTGAAATGCTCTGTGTCGAATATCAGATATTGCACCAGTGGGTTCTGGATATGTGAAAATTTGAGTTCATTCATACTGTATGAACAAGGTATGATCATACAGTATGATTCATCTGTGAATCAGCACCCACCTCTGATATAGCAAATGGAAATTCAGAAGGCCTACAGCAGGGGTTCTCAACTCTGGCCCTCAAGGGTCCACCTTCTTGCAGAGTTTAGCTCCAACCTTGATCAAACTCACCTGCCTGTAACTTTCAAGTAATCCTGAAGGCCTTGATTAGCTTGTTCAGTTGTGTTTGATTAGGGTTGGAGCTAAACTCTGCAGGAAAGTGGACCTTGAGGACCAGAGTTGAGAACCCCAAACCTACAGATCAATACTGTATCTGCAGAGGCAATAAATCAGGGCAGTGGTTCCAACCCACTTTCATAAGCTGTGTCTCATTTAGAAGGCTGCGCCCTCCGGAGGTCGCATTCGAAGGCTGCATACGTCATCGAGGCTGTCTCATTTCAGAAAAGCAAGTAGGACACTCCGAATGCGACCTTCGAATGCGACCTTCTTTCACAGGAATTCGGAGGATGCATGAGGTGTATCCTTCGCTGCTACAGATAACCCACAATTATTTGCGTCGCCGTGAACAACCGTTGTTAATTTGAAAAATGCCGGCGCTGGCAGATATAACGTACACACAAGCGCAGATGTGGTGTTTACAACTTACCTTAATTCGCCTCGGTAAAAACGGATAAACTTTGTTTTTAATATCATCCTCCTTTATTTCTCTAATAGATGCCTGCTGTAGGTACGCTGCAGCTCCTCAAACATTGAACAAAATAAAACAAGTAAAAGCATTTTTTTTTAATTACTTTCCAAATTTAGAAATAATTTTCCTTCATTTAAGTAGTGTGAGAACTCAACGATGCTCTAAATGTGTTGGCATAGCAACGTGATACTTCCCGCTTCCTTTTCCGCCTGTCCTACGAAGGCCGTCTAGTTTAATTCTAGGTTGAGGACACTTCGTATATGCATCCTACAGAGGATGCGACCTCCAGAGGATTCGACCTCCGGAGGGTGCAGCCTTTTAAATGAGACACAGCTATAGAGTCCCCCAAACAGTGCACATTTTGCATGTCTCCTTAATCAAACACACCTGTTTCAGGTCATCTGCTCATTAGTAGAGACTTCAAGTGAAATGGGTGTGTCAAGCAAAGGATACTTAAAAAAATGTGCAGTGTTGGGGGGCTCTGGTAACATGGCTGGTAGGGCTGTGAATCTTTGGGTAGACAGCGAATCGCTTCGATTCACAGGTTTTCAATTCAAGAACGATTTTTGCAAATTCACGATTAAATTTGATTCGATTCACAATTAAATTCGGTTTGATTCGATTAACGATTCGATTCTGCATTCACAGGATTATTTAAATGATTCCCCTAAATTATTTAAATGCTTAGGCAGGGTGCAAATTACACAGCAGCTGTTATGGTTACAGAACCATAGGTTAGGGGGAAAAAAAAAGAAAAAAAAATGTTTGTCTATTGTTAGATGCTAGTTTAATGATGCTATGGCATATGTAGAAATGTATGTAAGCCAAGATTTTTAAAAAGAGCTTTAAAAGTATTATATAGGCTAACATTTTGTCACACCAGGGGCGTAGCCATCATTTCAGAAGTGACAGAAATGTCAAATACAATAATTGTATGCATGTATGTACTGTATGTATTATTATTTATTTTATTTTTTTACAAGGAATTATTTTCTTATCTCTTACTTTGAATTTGCTATAAGAAATCAAATACACTGCTGGACAATAATCAATCATTTGTAATATATATATTTTTTCCTAATGGAAATTTTATGATTGCTTTATATACTACAAACAATTATTTCAATTTTCTGCACCAAATAAGGTAAAAAAATATATACTTTATAGTTTATGTAGGCTACTGTAATAAGTGTCAATTAGCACTGCATCATTCATAAATTGTATTTATTTATTGTGTTTATTGTCTTAACGTTTCAGTTCATTCTGCTTTTTATACAGTTTAGCTGCAGATATAGCCTGGCACGTCTATGAGCGCGAGATCACTTCTCTTTCAGTGCGAACACTTCATCTCATTTTCATAAAATAAAATGCTATAGTATTTAACTTTTCCTCTCCATGGGCAAATGATGATCCTGAAAGAAAACGTGCCCGATGTCTATTTGCTATAGCAACAAACGCTACTTTCATGCATCTGATTATCAGATAAATAATCGCGCTCTTATTTCAAGGTTGTTGTTAATGCTGTGGTTATTTTAACAGTTTTCTTCGTACATTCGGTTCAACGACATTGTTAAAACACATTTATCATTCAATGGAAATGTGTGTATGCTTTAGACGCTTACATTTTTACTCCGTCCATGCAATAAATGCGCAGCATTCGACTGCTCGGGTAATGTTGTCGTCGGTATGACCAAGAGCCATTGAAAAACTACAGAAAAGCAAAACTACTAAACTTTAGCATTACTGGCCACGTGTACTAAGGAGAGATCACACATCAGCTGCTCAAAAAATGTGTCAGTGAGACGAACGGAGCGCGATCTCAATCTTGTGACAGTCACAGGCGGTAAATAGTGGAGCGCGTGAAGGAGAGATGCGAGGCACGAACCTCCATTAATTCGTGCTTGTAGTAATGTAATGTATATATTTTGAAAGCATTGAATCACTATAGAAATTGCGATTCATTAGATTCTTAGCCTTTTAAATCGATTACTGTCCAAAATCGACGATTCGCAATTCAAAAATCCAATGTTTCAAGATCGATGCATTGCATCGTCAGGGTTTGTAATCGATTAATTGAGAAAACAAGTGAATTGTTACACCCCTAATGGCTGGGAACCTCTGAACCAGGGGTAGTCAACCTTTCTCCTGGAGGTCTACATCCCTGTAGACTTCAGTTCCAAAATGCTACAACACATCTGCCTGTTATTTTCAATTAATCCTGAACTTCCTGATTAGCTGCTTCAAGTGTGTTTGATTAGGGTTGGAGCTGAACGCTGCAGGAGGGTTGCCCTCCAGGAGCTGTATTAGCAACCTCTGCATTAATTGTTAAATAGGCCTAAAAATAAATTGGCCCAACATTTTTCTTTGATTCCTCCTTTAAAATACAGTAAGTAGGTCCTAGATCTTGAGTCACAGAGTTCTTTACACGGACAGGGGCACTGGCCCCTTTTCCCTAATATTTCCATGCATATGAAATGTCATACAACCCTAACTCTGTTCCTGGGGGCACATCAACAGTAACCTAAGTATAAAAAAGTTGCGCACATCCCACAAACCCACACAGGGCTCAGGTGCTGGACAAAAAAAGTCAAACTATAACAAACATACAAACGTATTGTCCGCACACTGATATAACTGCTCCATAAGAATAATTTATTCCAACATTTCAATCATCAGGTCTTCATCAGGCACAAATTACATGAACTGAGGTACAACTCTTTATAAGTAACAGGTGGTCATTCTAATTAGACACGTTCAATCACTATGCAGGTACACTCCCACAAAAAGAAAAACAGAGAGAGAGAGAGCGAGAAAGAGGAGGGAAAAGAGAAAAAAAACGTATTAAACTCGAATAAACACAAATCAATACAGGTCAAATACAAATCTTAAACTCGAATAAACATACAAATCAATACAGGTCAAATACAAATCAATACAGATCAATAATCACTCAAAAATATTCAAACAATTCTGAAAACAGATGAAAAAATACACACAATCCTACAGAAAAGGCTTAATATCAAATTCTTCATTCAACCCAAAAGGTGACAACGTATTTAGAGTATGAATCCAAAAACATTCCCTTTGTAAAAGTTTCCTCTCAACCCTTTCCTCTCAACCTCTCAACCTTTTTTTGTTAAAATGAGATTCTATAGGACTGTGTTCAACTCCCGTCCTAATATTACTCCAATGTTCAGTAATGCGGGTGCGTAATGATTTGGCACATCAACAGTACACATTTTGGATGTCTCCCCTGTCTGACTGGGAAGAATTTGAAAATGTGTACTGTGAGTGTGCCTCCAGGAACAGGATTGGGAAACAGCAAGAATCAACGTCATTATTTTCTGCAGTTCAAAAATTGTACTGTGAAGAAGAAAAGTTGAAACACTTTTTTAAAATTATTTTGTGGAGGAAGATAACATCACATTAAGTACAAACAAACATTTCAGTCAGCTTAAACTGACTCCATTTCCCCATCATAATCTGATCTTCTTTTTTTACGAATGCCAATCAGTAACAAGTGCATTCTCAATGTATGTCCAACTATTGTGGGTAAAAAAAACAAACGGAAATTTGCACAACCCTGGTTGCAAGAGACAAGACAATTCATCACAATGAAAGATAAAGGGGTTTAGATATATTGCTCTAGATCAGGGCTGGGCAACTTCGGTCCTGGAGGGCCACTGTACTGCAGAGTTTAGTTCCAATCCTAATCAAACACACCTGCATGTAGTTTTCTAGTAATCTTGAAGACATTGTCTTTACAGCTCATGTGATTCACTCGTACACTTAGATTCGGTATTCACAGTGTACACAGTGTATGCCTGGCAACTATACTTTTTTTCTTCATGGCTGTAAAAAAAGTCATCAAGATGGGGGCAGGTCTGTCATATTTGGTGATGTCATAAGATGTTTAAGGGTTATCACACATATCATACTCAGAAGAAAATGGAGCCAGATCAGACTCCCAGACTTGCCATTGCAGCAAGCTCTCAGGGTGTATTAAGTCATGGTGACCCATATTTTAGGTTTACAGAGGTTTTAAGTGAGTATTTTGGCATTTGATGTGAAGGGTACGATTACTAAGAGAGTTATATTGCATAACCAGTACTTTACACATTTCTTAGTGTGGTCTGGGAGCACTTGACTTATACCCAAGGTGGTCTGTGAGATAAGAGGCTTGTACATCTTCTTAGCTTATACTGCTGCCCCTTACGCCTATTTACTGCATGTGACACAACAAGGATTGGAGGTATTCCAAAAGGGAAGAACCTGCCATCCAGATACACTTGGCTATTTGAATGAGACAATCTGTAATCCAGGCCAAGACTACTAAAGCTGATGTTGCTGTGGCAGGAATGGCTGTGTGCCTTTATGATTGGGACCAAGCACTGAACCTAGGCTTCCTACTCCTTCACTAATGTGACTTGGACACCTCTCCAGGAAAACTCAACAGATCTGCCCATGAGGCATTCACATAGAACCACTGAAGTTTAATTTTTGTCATGCCTGGAAAAAGTAGACAGGAGGACCTGGTGAATCCATGTGGTGAATGGTTTTGAAGACAGGTCTAGTGAGGACAAACAATTGGATTCGCTTTCAGTAACACACAGTATTATTTGAAGAATGTCCGCTTTTGAAAGCTTACTGGTTGTTATCAAGAAGGTTGTTATGAGAAAGAAATGGAGAGAGACTGGTATATAGTTTTCAACTGCTATAGGGCTGTTGGGGTTACCCAAGCTTGATAGAATGTGGTGATGCTATCAGTATTAAAGCATGTGTTGAAGATATCTCCCGTAGAACAGTGCTTCTCAAACCTGTCCTGGAGACCATCCCCCACTTTACATTTTGGATGTCTCCTTCATGTAACACACCTGGTTCAAATCATTAGCTGATTAGTAGTGACTGCAAGACAGAATTCCCGAAATGTTGGGACTGCAAGACAGAGAAATTCCAAACTCTAATGTAGTGGGGGTCCCCAGGACTGGATTGGGATGTACTGCTATAGATGATGGAGGAGGAAAAATGTCCAATCCTGCTCCTGGATGGGTCACTGTCCTGCCGAGTTTAGCTCTAACATTAAATAAACACACCTGAAACACCCAGTCCAGGTGTAACCCTTCCGATTCTACTTGACTTGCCCCAACCAGGATTGGAACTGGCGTTTCTGGCATGGTAGGTGGGTGTGCTAACAAGGACACAGTCTCTAGTGTTGCTAGTGTGCCACCTGGGATCAGGGTAGCAAGGTTTATCTCTACAGCTCTTACTAGCTAGCCTCTGTTACAAAGGGATACTAGAAACGTTAAGGCAGGTTGGAGTTAAACTCTGCAAGTTGTTGGTCCTCCAGAAGCAGGTTATGGACACATCTGGGCTCTTTAACTCCAGTCCTGTAGGACCGACATCCTGTAGACTTTAGTTCCAACCCTAATTAAACACACCTGTCTATAATTTGCAAGTAAACGATTAGCTTGTTGCCAGCTTGTTCAGAAGTGTTTGAATAGGGTTGGAACTAAGGTTTGCAAAAAGCTTTGCCATATAGTTCTGTTAGCTCTCATAGTGTCTCAGCCAGAAGAAAATACCTTTCTATAACAGCTTTGTGGGAGTAGTAGTCACCCAGTCACCAAAAATTATATCATCATTTGCTACTTGTCCCTTTTAGACTTGCACTCTATTCATGTACTGCTTGTTTTCTTACAAATAAATGAATAAATAAAAAACTAGGCTTCTAACCTTTATGTATTCTATCTATTTGTTTTATTTTTATTTATTATACAATTAACATGCAAATGTAATGTTGTTGTTTCTTCAATGGAACCAAAATAAGATGCATAATTGTCCTTTTTGGAGACTTTACTGTTACAAAGTACAACAAAACACAGTGGGCTTCAATTAAATGAAATGTTGCGCAGAAACCATCTTAAATGTGATCTTATGTTCATCTCTCAAATATGCGTACATGTGATTCATAGAATAAATGTGCGCACGTACACCTCTTTCAGATGTGAAATCTATGAATCGTAAACGATCTTGAACTTGCGCGCAACTGAATGGTTTCAGCTCTCTGCCTCGTAAACGACTCCTAATTAATTCCATTAACATATAAAAGAGCACCAGTCATCGTCAAAATCCTTTAATTTAGAACAGCGAGCTGCAAGAACCGCTTACATTTTCAAAAACCTGCAGTACTCCGACAAGAAAAAGTATGTATGTCTGCTCAGACCCTGATGTGACACTAAGCACTTTTCCACATCAAAGAAAGATTTTACAAATATGAGCGTTGGCGTGGATTTAAGCGTATGCACACTCTAAGATCAAATCTGAGTGTATGCACACTTTATAAATTAGGCCCAGTCTATTTGAAATGTCCACTATGTTTAAGGACATCTGAAACCATATGATATGATCCCACTACACACCACTCTATGGACTACATTCACAAGCAAATGTTCCAGACTCTTCTCATCTGGGTGGCTGTTCCTTCTCCTGGAAACTATTCCTTTGTCATATGACATCCATAACACTAAACAACCCCAGCAATTGTACTATGACATAACCAACATAGGCAGTATATTTCCCTTCAAGGTTGAGTTTAGTCAGGATCTCACTTTCAGATCAGTAATGAACTATACATTAACAAACACATAAACTGATCTAAACTTTATGATGACTATAGTTATGCATTGATGAAACAATATTGGGATTTTAAATACACCTCTTCACAAAGACTGATTATATAGACTGAATGTTTACACTGTTCTGAATTTACTTTTAAACATGATTAAAAGTGTCCAACATTTGACCTAGTAATGGATTATTAGTATTATTTTTTTTTCCAGTAACACTGAGGCAAAGTTCTTTAATACAGTTTCAATCAGGAAAATGCTAAATTGAAGTGAATGAACATGGAGTCAAAAATGAAAAGGAAAAAAAAAAAACCCAGACAATTTCAGATTTTGTTTTTATTGCACGCAATAGGTCATGAACAATACAAACAAAAATTTTGGACTCATTTCACTGACACCAACATCAATGCCTGAACATGATTATGATTAGATCTTATGAAAGTAAAATGTCAATTCAGATCTCCTGCCATTGAACCCTGACAAAAGCACAATAGCGTGAGAAAATACTCAATGTTTAGGCCCTTTGACCATAAAGCATAATGGATAATGTTAAAAAAGTTACTTGTGCAACAAGTCATGCACAAGTGACATCAAACTATACTTTGACAACCAATAACAAAAGGGAGAAAAAAAATAAATAAATCACCCATGATGGTCTTGTATTGATGGTCATTGTGTACAGAAGGATAAAACTATATCTTGCATTGTGGATCGAGCTTTGTGCATTTGCTAAAAGTAAAAGTGAGTAACAAAAGACACGGGCCTCATTATTCATATGTTGCTTTGTGCATCCAAGATAAGATCTTATAAAAGCAATGATTCCTATAGCTATTTTTCAATCATGCCGAGTTGGTTAGCATAGAGTTGTTTGAGATGATTGCATACTCCTGTGTTCACTGAAAAAGGTACATGTATTGATACATGAAACTAATTAGAAATCAATTTTCCAATGACTAGACGGAGCAAGATGATGGCAAATTGGCAATATATACTGGTAACAACTTATAAAAAAAATATAACATATATAACAATACATTGTATTACATATATGACATATTAAGTGAGAGGCATTAAAAGGATGAGCACAATTCCTAACACAAGCCAAAACTACATTATTTCAGAAGGCCATAGATGAACCTCTGGAAAACAGCCAAAACAAGAACAAATTGTCAGAAAGAGGTGAAAAAAAAGGTGTTTGTTACATTATTTACATTTTCATTATGTCTTTACTCTTGCATTTCAACAGAATTTGTGATTAAACTTTATTTAAGTTTAAAGCTATATTCATTTATCTATGCCCGCTGTGTAAAGGCATAAATTAAAGGGGTCTTTAAAAAGTCCTAACATGGCCAGGCAACTCAATGGAAATCATTTTCCTTTTCTAATGGAATGACAGACAGTGAACATTACTCTGGATCTCTTGTGCAGGGAGAGTGCATTTGCTATAAGGCCAATGCAGGCTGTCTGCATTTGTTGGTTATGTACAAATGCATTTTTAAAACTTAAGGCCAGAAACATACTTTTCACAAATGCACAGATGCAAATTCATGACGAACGCACTACCAACTTGTGATATTTCACATGCGATCTTGTGTTGTTTGGCAATATCAAACCTCAATGCTCAAGACGTTGACATTAGTTACCTTCAACTGTATGTGCCATTTAAATTAAGTTCTAACATAATACGGTATGTTATGACGTTGACAGTGACAGTAGTTGAGTACCTAAATAAGAAAACTGACACGAAAGAACAGGAGAGACACGTTAATTCTAGAATCCACTATATTATCCTCTGCAAGCCAAAGAATGCAATGCACACTTGTGTTGTGTTATGAATTGTGATCATAGGTTTCTGTTCTAATCTATTTGTGATTATTTTTATAGCCTTAATCTGCTCCAGAACACATTTGAACCTACAGGCCCGTATCATAACTAGAATTTTAATACACAGAGTTCAATGCTATCTAAAGCTTTCAAGCAGGATAGTTTTAAGATCCAGCTCTTTGATACAAGGACACTTCAATGCAAAACATAATTTCATATATGATTTTAATATAGTCTGTAAATTGCTGAGTCATTTCCCTGCTTCTGTTGAACTATTGTAGTTACTCTGATGATAATAGGCTAGTAAAGATCTCCTGAATTTAACATGCCTTTGGTTCCTGCATCAGAGTAATGTTATCACAAACTGGAGTACACTATAAACCAATTCACAGTAAATAATTTACAATAACAGACAATTAAATTGAGATCATTTAATTATAATCTCATCTTTTGTAGTAACAATTACTTAACATTTTTCAAGCTTATTGTTCTTTAGTGTAACTATTTCAATATATGGAAGATTCATACTGTTACACAAATCAGAAGGTTTCAGGAATGAAGGGGCACTTTAATAGTAAGGGCATTATGGGAACTCATTACAACAATTACACATGAACATGACACTCACAGAAGTGTTTTGAGTCAGCATGTTTCACATTTTCCACAGCAATCCTTCCCATTCAAGGGATATTCTGGGTTCAGTACAAGTTAAGCTCAATCGATAATACTTGTGGCATTATGTTTATTATCACCAAAAACAGCCATCGTTACTTTAAACAATGCACAAATCTGTGTTCAAGTGAGGCATTTAGACAATGGAGTTGGATGGGGCCAATCTGCAGACGTTAAAACTGACAGTTTAAAAGGAAAATTAAGATGCAACTAAGTGTTAGTGTTAACAAGAAGATGATAAGTGTTAACAAGAATGTAGTGTTTAAAGGGGTCCTATTATGCTTTTTCACTTTTTTAATTTTAATCAGTGTGTAGTGTGTATGTTTGGGCATTAAAAAGATCTAGAAAGTTACAAATCTCAAAGTCCACTCCAAAGGGAGATATTTAGTTTTTTAAAAATCCCTTTTCAAGAACTACAACGAACGGCTCGTTTGGACTACAGCGTTTGGTTTCCGGGCTTTGTGATATCACAAAGCGGCTCATTAGAATTGCATTACAAATAATTCCCGCCTACAGAAATTCGAATGGTTGGGGGGTGGGGAGGGGCGAGGTTGTGGTTAGAACGCTTGGTTGAGTGAGTGCATCAGACGAGACGACAAAGAAGAAGAGCTGCTACAGAGTTAGTGCATCAGAGAAAACCAAGAAGAAGAGATGCTGTGCTGTAGCGTCAAATTTTTGGCATGTCTAGAACAGCGGTTCTCAATTCCAGTCCTCACCTACCCCTGCTCTGCATATTTTGTATGTTTCTCTTATTGCTTCATACGTTTGTTATATTTGACTGCAAGTGCCCTGCGAAGTGGACATTACCGGATATTCCTCCATGATTCCAGTTTGAAGGGAGCGTATATGTTCCATACAAAGGGCATTTAAGTGTGCGAGACGTGAATTTAAATTGTATTTATTTACAGAGGTATATTATGTCCCACTTCACGCTTCTCTAGTAAGTTTCGTTTGTGCAAAAAAAAAAAACACTTTCTAATAGGAATGTGCAGAATCTATCTCAAGGATCGGGATCCAGGCCAGTTGAGTATTTTTTAACTCACCTATATCTGCTATGCTAAGCCCAATCTTTATTTTACATGAGCTGTCATGCCGGTGTTGTGCAGTAGGTGGCGGTATGCACCTTCCAGAAGGATTGCCAACAGACATTAAAAGGAAAAGGAAAGGAAAATACTCAAATGTGCGTAAGGTGCAAGACCCAATAAGGTCTGTTTTAGCACCTCACACACACATTCAAGCTTCCGTGTTTAACATATTTGATGTGCACTTTAGTAACAAATCACTCGAAAGTCATTTATTTACCATTTACTTTTATCTGTAGTCTCTGAAAAACTCTCTGCGCATACCTGTATAAAATGAATTGATTTGAATGACTTCATAACTAGGCTATAATGTGAATGAAGTGTGCATCAAGCACTAGGAAAATACAAGTATCGGATCGGGACTCGGTATCAGCAGATTCTCAATATTCAACGCTTCAGAGTGGATCGGATCGGACATCCCTACTCTCTAACATCCCTTCTTCATCTGTCTAAAGTTATTTCCAATTGTTAGTTTGTTGCCATGAAAACAAAATGCCTAAATTGACTGTAAAAATGCAGCTGAAATAATAACAAACTTTATCATAAGAATGTAAGTGGTTTTATAAAATCGAAAGCTTCACATTTCTGCTCTTAAATTCTCCCAAAATTGGCCCCATTTCCATAGTAATTGCCTCACCATAACCTTTATTTTTGTGTTCTTTATTTTTGAGTATTTTTGTTACTACTGTATCAACATTATGCCACAGATGTTCTTGATTGAGCCTTATTTGTACCGAAACAAGAATATAACTTTAATATCAGTTATACAGCAACTACAAAAAAAGATCTTCTCAGTAACTCTCTATCTTAATGCCTGTACAGCAGCACAGAAAAACCATAAATAACGTATGAGAACTAACTTGCACACATAAAGAACAACATTGTCAGTTATTGCCATCAGTTGTGTTATATTTCGAAATCCATTTGCCCAAAGCATCTATAATAATACCCATAAGCCATCATTCAGTTGCTCCATGGCAGTGGTGAATGGCTGCGGCTTAGCTGCCTGATCCTGGCCACTGCAAGCCACGGGTCAGAAATCACTGAGAAGCAAATGCATTTGTAATGAAGCCATTGAATTAAAGTGACTAGTCTTATAAATTGTCCAAACAGCAGTCTTAACATGTAGAGGAACGTCTCCTTTGCAAGTAAGTGTAGACCTTCACACAGTGGTCCCAGCAATCTAAGACGAGCAGTTGTCCCTTTTGGGTAACAGCTACCCCTACAGGGCAGGTTAGGCCCTCCTGAAGGAGAATATTATAGCCACCTTCTTTAGGAAACTGCAATATCTCCTTACGGCCACTGTCTGTCACGATCAGGTCCCCGTTGGAGTCAACACACATGCCGGTGATGCATCGAAAGTCCTCAGTCTCTGAAAAGAAGTGACTGAGTTGCTTTCCCAGCTGGCCATCCATTCCCACTGAGCCGATTGAGAACCCCCCCTCAAGGTGGTGTTCATTGTGTCTATTCTCGATGTTTAGACCCAAGCCCTGTGTGAAGTAGACTGTACCTGAGGAGTCACAAGTTACAAATTTGGGCCTGACAGCCGAACATAAGCGGTTGTAATTCACAACCCCTACATTACGATCCACGGCCAGGCACCACAGCTTTCCCCCCTCGACATCTGACACGACAAACTGGCCCGAAGGCATGGCTGCGATTCCCCATGGCTTGATGAGCTGGTTCTTGTGACAAGCAATGCAGTGGCCATCGGTGGTGTAAACCTTCACAGAGTTGTCATAGTTATCAGTGACACCGATGAGGCCCTGAGCAGTGATTGCAATGGAGAGCGGGATTAGGTTGGGCAGGTCAGCACCTATGAAACTCAAGACAAAGTTGTCGATGCTGCTCGGGTTACGCCGTATCTCCCTTTGGAAGCCCTTGCGGTTGAAGATCTGGATGCGGTAGTTTCCTCGGTCGGCCACGAGCACCTCGCCTTGCAGCGTGACACAAATGCTTACCGGCAAGTTGAACATGCCCGGCAGATTGCCCTTGCAGCCCATCTTTTTCACAAACTGACAGAGTTGCCCACCAGAAGCTCCTGGAGGAGGTCCACCTCCGTCGACAGACTTGGACTTGAAGCTGCCGGGAGAAGCGCAAACGGCCTCTTCGACTGCCGTTTCCATGTCAATATCACGGTAAATGTCCAAAGGGGCGGCAACGGAAGTGGCGAAATCAAGTCCGTCTTCTTCCTCAGCATTGACAGTACAGGGTTTTGTGGTCAGTTGCCCAACGTCCAAGGGTTTCGAGCACTCTGTTTGAACAAATTCAGGTTCTTGTAGTTTCAGAATGACGGGCAGATTGGTTTTTAAGTCCAACTCTTCGTCTTCATTGTTGCTCCCTTCCTCCAGTAGAGCAATGTCCGTCTGCTTGATCCTCATGGTTAGATAGTCACATCTAGACACCACCTGCACTTCAGCGATATTGAGCAGGTACGTTTGCTCCTCCAGAATCTGGTCATTGAGTTTTTCTATTTCGGCCAAGGAGGTGGCGAAGGCACGGCGTGAACGACCAAGTTCCTCCTGAAGCCGCAACTCAGCCTTGGCGTATTCCTGCTGTACAGCCTTGTACTTCAGTCTGAGTGATTTTGTCACGTTGTCAATAGCTGCCTTCTTCTTCTGAATGTTTCCCATTGCCTCCCGCAAGTTAGAAAGCTTCCCGCTGATGTCTTTCCGCCACTGTTCGGCGGCCACACGAGTGGCCTGTACGACGTGACCCTGATGCTGGTGACCCTCATTTTTACAAATATCACACAACACGATGCTGCAGTCACAGCAGTACTGCCGGGGAAGGCGATTTTTACAAGACTTGCACATGAGACCCATAGTAGAGCCACATGAACTTGCACAGTCGATTATCTTCAACACGGTGAGATTGTCAGCCAGCTGGGAAATACTGCTCATACGAGACACCTTGCTGCAGAAGGGACAGCGCACGCCATTTATCGTACTGGCGAGGAGTTTCTCAAGACACTGGCGACACACAGAGTGACCACACTGCAGCAGTTTGGGTCGAAGCTGATTCTGGTTGTAGGTCTCCAGGCAAATGGGACATTCCAGCACCTCCCGAACCAAATCTGGATCTAAAGACATTGGTGTGGCCATGGTGCCTACAGGGGAGGAGAAAAGTCATGTCTATGTGTTTGATGTGTTAAGTCCTAAAACTAAAAAAAAAACTAACTAAAAAAACCTAAAACAGCACATTTGTTATTGGCCGAAATTGTGAAAAAAACTATTTTGCAGTTTGCTTATAATGTGCATCAAAAATGCTAAGAGCACTTGGTCCATTGTAATTTACCCACTTGCATATATTGAAACATTTTTTTTGTGGACAGAGGTTAAACACATTTCACCTGATTGGTGGTGATATGCAGATTTAACGGAGATGCAAGGTGGAATTGAATAAATTAAGACATGTTAGTAATGTAAAATATTATACATACAAGAAGAAGAAGATTATGTAGTGTTAATAGTATTACAAAAACAAAACATTGAGTCCACTGTACTATTTCCAGGTTCAGTGTGGACATTAAGAGATCAAAAGTGATCACTTGCTAGTTTCAAGTTCTTGTTGAACATGCAAGCTGTTGTTTTGTCACTGCTAATATATATATATATATATATATATATATATATATATATATATATATGATATAATATGAATGAATAAATATTTTCATTACATCAACGGTTTTAATTAAATATATACATATACATACATTAGGGCTGTAACGATACACATATTCGTATTGAATCATTCGGTACGAGGCTTTCGGTTCGGTACGCATTACAAACCGAACGATTTGTT
>NW_015555841.1:431438-432465 GCF_001515605.1 Sinocyclocheilus anshuiensis
TGATATAATTTAATAATGCCAAATAAAATGCACTCAAATTATAAATAAAATTGCTCTTACACAACATTTAAGCAAAATTACAAAATAAAGTTATTCTTAATAATAATAATTATATTATTCATTATTCTTTAACATGGATATTAGTACAGCCCAGAAAAGAAAACCAAGGGAAAATATCACCTCATTATAAAAGCAGTCTGATGGCATTCATTAATGCTGATCCTGTATTTAGTGGCTGTCCTACCACACCTACTTATGCATTTTCACCTCATGATCACACACACAAAAATGATATGGCATTTATGAGCTTAGAACTATTTAACTTAAAAAAAAAAATACAAAAAAAAAAAGGCACCAACAGCCTGTCTTGTGTTTGTTTTGGTAGCCAGATGGCTAACTACAAACTCGCCATCATGTTTTTGGATCACGCATTGGCATTTCTTGTATCAGTTCAATGCATGTATTACTTACAGTCCCACTAATGAAGCTCATCATATACAGTCTGATTGTATGTTGTTATATATCTAATCAGCTGATTTACAGGCCCAGAGCTTGAAAACACTGCGATCTGAGCCACGTCATTCTTATCTAATGCATCCACGGCATCCAAAATGAAAGCACGGTCATAAGTACATGCTAAAAAACATGCATGCATGTTTCCTTATATTGGTTGTTACATGATTTCCTACCTTCAGTTCAACAGTAACTTTTCCTTGATGTGACGAGGCGCGCGTCTCTCATGTCAGCGGGTGCGCACGACACTGCGGAGGTGACGTCATAACGGCGGGTGATTGTTTGTGTAAATCCCGCCCCCCGGTGAGATTTCGTTGGCTGCGGCGGAAGCGGTCGCGTTCCGTGTCTGTTCACTGATGTGCGCTGGAACGAACGAATCAGACGAGCGGCCGCTGTTGTCATGCGTGATGCGCAAAGCTATTCCAGTGGTTTATATATAACATATATTATATTATATTATATTATATTATATTATATTATATTATATTATATTATAGCAAGAACTAGTCAGAGA
>NW_015555841.1:434268-437612 GCF_001515605.1 Sinocyclocheilus anshuiensis
TATATATATATGATATAATTTAATAATGCCAAATAAAATGCACTCAAATTATAAATAAAATTGCTCTTACACAACATTTAAGCAAAATTACAAAATAAAGTTATTCTTAATAATAATAATTATATTATTCATTATTCTTTAACATGGATATTAGTACAGCCCAGAAAAGAAAACCAAGGGAAAATATCACCTCATTATAAAAGCAGTCTGATGGCATTCATTAATGCTGATCCTGTATTTAGTGGCTGTCCTACCACACCTACTTATGCATTTTCACCTCATGATCACACACACAAAAATGATATGGCATTTATGAGCTTAGAACTATTTAACTTAAAAAAAAAAATACAAAAAAAAAAAGGCACCAACAGCCTGTCTTGTGTTTGTTTTGGTAGCCAGATGGCTAACTACAAACTCGCCATCATGTTTTTGGATCACGCATTGGCATTTCTTGTATCAGTTCAATGCATGTATTACTTACAGTCCCACTAATGAAGCTCATCATATACAGTCTGATTGTATGTTGTTATATATCTAATCAGCTGATTTACAGGCCCAGAGCTTGAAAACACTGCGATCTGAGCCACGTCATTCTTATCTAATGCATCCACGGCATCCAAAATGAAAGCACGGTCATAAGTACATGCTAAAAAACATGCATGCATGTTTCCTTATATTGGTTGTTACATGATTTCCTACCTTCAGTTCAACAGTAACTTTTCCTTGATGTGACGAGGCGCGCGTCTCTCATGTCAGCGGGTGCGCACGACACTGCGGAGGTGACGTCATAACGGCGGGTGATTGTTTGTGTAAATCCCGCCCCCCGGTGAGATTTCGTTGGCTGCGGCGGAAGCGGTCGCGTTCCGTGTCTGTTCACTGATGTGCGCTGGAACGAACGAATCAGACGAGCGGCCGCTGTTGTCATGCGTGATGCGCAAAGCTATTCCAGTGGTTTATATATAACATATATTATATTATATTATATTATATTATATTATATTATATTATATTATATTATATTATATTATATTATATTATATTATATTATATTATATTATATTATATTATATTATATTATATTATATTATATTATATTATATTATATTATATTATATTATATTATATTATATTATATTATATTATATTATATTATATTATATTATATTATATTATATTATATTATATTATAGCAAGAACTAGTCAGAGAATGACAATTATTTTATGAAAGACTTAATACGAAAATAGAAAATATATATTTAGATGTGTCATAAAATGTTTGAATTATGCTTTATTACAATTTCCAATAGATACCTGAAAGAAGGGAAATTAATTACATGTATGATCATGTTCACTATTCACATTTCAATATAGAATGTAACTGCAATATAATTATTTACCGCTAGATGGGATCTCTATCTGAAAGTATCCCCCTTTTAAACTTTCGTAATAATAAATAGCAGTACTTCAACAATAAAGAGCGATGACTATATTATTATTTACACTAAGTTAATGATATTTTGAATGGTAACAGATGATGTGCAGCTTATCAAGAAAGTTTTGCAAATATGGTCCTGTCATTTCAAAATAAAAGGAAAGAATGGGAGGAAACCTAAGTAATTAAACAATGCGTTTACAGAAGTGTTAGAACAATCAAGTAGTAGTAAATTGTGCATTTTATAGTCATTCATTTAATACTGATATAAATTGAATCATAATTTATCAATCAAACAGTCAAAATAATTAGACTACTTTTGAGCTGTAGTCTCAGTTTATATAAATATCACTTAAAGGGGTCATATGATGTTGCTAAAAATAACATTATTTTGTGTATTTGGTGTAATGAAATGTGTTTATGTGGTTTAAGGTTCAAAAAACACATTATTTTCCACATACTGTAATATTGTTTCTCCTCTATGCCCCGCCTTTCTGAAACGCATCGATTTTTACAAAGCTCATCGGTCTGAAAAGCAAGGTGTGCTCTGATTATCCAGGAACAGTGTTGTAAATACAACTTAACCACTGATTCTAGTCGTGTCATCTTTTGGGAGGCCAAACAAAGTATTTTCGCTTTCGCAAAGAAACAAACAGTGTCTTCACAACATGGCGGCGGCGGTGGCAGCAACAATAAAGTTATGCCTTCTTTCTTTGCGTGAACATTTGGGCGGCGTTATGCAAATCTTCCCACATCATGATATGTGGGGCATGTTTAAACGAGGCATTTTAGGAGGGCGTGGACCAGTCTTAACTTTTATAAAGAATATCTCTTTGGGCTTGAGACTTTAGTCTTTGCAACTTTAGGGACACTCCAAAGAGAAAGGAAAACTTGAAATCGCATCATATGACCCCTTTAAGACATCTCTTAATTATTGAAATAGCCTATATTCTTTAGCATTTCTCCATACTAGATAAAGACAGTACACACCGGTTGCCAGATAATTTACAAATAATTTGTAAATCCCACTCATTTACTATATTGGGAAATAACAATAAGTATTGTAATTATTGTTAACAATAAACTTTCCAATACGGGTCTACATTAGCTTTGATATTAGGCCCTATTAAGAGATGGTATACAGTAGCATCTGTAACATGAACTTTATAGAGGTCAATCAAATGAAGAAGTAAACTATCCATCCGTCCACCAGATGGTGTATATGAAAACTGAAACACTGGAAAAAGACCATCCACTTTGAAAATGAAGAACTGATAATTATGTATTCCCTCTCAAAACTACTTGTTAGTAAGTAGCCTACTAAATAAACTCCATTGTGTGAATTAATGTCACTTACAATTAAGGGGTTGAAACTTTTTTTTATTTTATTTTATTTTTTTTGCTGAGTCATATACAGTGCGTTGTTCGTGGCCAAAATGAACATCGTTTGATATGAAAAAAAAAAATGAAATAAATAGGCTAATACAAGTACTATCAAAATAAATATAATTGTAGGCTACATAAATTGATTAAAAGGTAAATGAATACATAAATTAATAAGTAATACTTAATATGTTATAATCATAACTTTAATATTTTGCAATTAACCTAAAAGGTGTTATTACCATAATCAATGAATAGCCTAGCTAGGCTATGTAAACGTTTGATTGCACCGTTCACTGTAAGCATATGCATCATGGGATATGTAGTTCATGCTGTCAGTTAAGAATTTATTTACCCAGTCTTGTCTTGTTCGAGAAGAAAAAGCAGATGGCATAGGTCAGGGGTAGGCAAGTGCGGTCCTAGAGAGCCGCAGTCCTGCAGAGTTCAGCTCCAGCCCTGAAAAAAAAACTCACCTGCCTATAGCCTTAGTAATCCTGAAGACATTGATTAGCTTGTTCAGGTGTGTCTG
>NW_015555841.1:438693-443819 GCF_001515605.1 Sinocyclocheilus anshuiensis
TTTCTTTGCGTGAACATTTGGGCGGCGTTATGCAAATCTTCCCACATCATGACGTAGACGTGGGGGTGTGTTAGAATTAGCCGTTTTTTAGGAGGGCGTGGACCAGTCTTAACTTTTATAAAGAATATCTCTTTGGGCTTGAGACTTTAGTCTTTGCAACTTTAGGGACACTCCAAAGAGAAAGGAAAACTTGAAATCGCATCATATGACCCCTTTAAGACATCTCTTAATTATTGAAATAGCCTATATTCTTTAGCATTTCTCCATACTAGATAAAGACAGTACACACCGGTTGCCAGATAATTTACAAATAATTTGTAAATCCCACTCATTTACTATATTGGGAAATAACAATAAGTATTGTAATTATTGTTAACAATAAACTTTCCAATACGGGTCTACATTAGCTTTGATATTAGGCCCTATTAAGAGATGGTATACAGTAGCATCTGTAACATGAACTTTATAGAGGTCAATCAAATGAAGAAGTAAACTATCCATCCGTCCACCAGATGGTGTATATGAAAACTGAAACACTGGAAAAAGACCATCCACTTTGAAAATGAAGAACTGATAATTATGTATTCCCTCTCAAAACTACTTGTTAGTAAGTAGCCTACTAAATAAACTCCATTGTGTGAATTAATGTCACTTACAATTAAGGGGTTGAAACTTTTTTTTATTTTATTTTTATTTTATTTTTTTTGCTGAGTCATATACAGTGCGTTGTTCGTGGCCAAAATGAACATCGTTTGATATGAAAAAAAAAAATGAAATAAATAGGCTAATACAAGTACTATCAAAATAAATATAATTGTAGGCTACATAAATTGATTAAAAGGTAAATGAATACATAAATTAATAAGTAATACTTAATATGTTATAATCATAACTTTAATATTTTGCAATTAACCTAAAAGGTGTTATTACCATAATCAATGAATAGCCTAGCTAGGCTATGTAAACGTTTGATTGCACCGTTCACTGTAAGCATATGCATCATGGGATATGTAGTTCATGCTGTCAGTTAAGAATTTATTTACCCAGTCTTGTCTTGTTCGAGAAGAAAAAGCAGATGGCATAGGTCAGGGGTAGGCAAGTGCGGTCCTAGAGAGCCGCAGTCCTGCAGAGTTCAGCTCCAGCCCTGAAAAAAAAACTCACCTGCCTATAGCCTTAGTAATCCTGAAGACATTGATTAGCTTGTTCAGGTGTGTCTGATTAGGGTTGGAGCTGAACTCCGCAGGACTGCCGCTCTCTAGGACTGAACTTGCCTACCCCTGGCATAGGTTAAAAAAAATAAATAAAAATACATCAACAACAACAACAATGCAGAGGGTTGAACACACATTGACGAGAATTTGTACTGCCAGATGTTTTCCCTTTGCCTGCTGGAGAAACATTTCGAATGGCGCTGCTTCATCTCAAAATGATTAAGCACGCTGCAGGAAATTAATCATTTAAAAAGCATACTGTAGGCTGGTACCAATTAATCTATCCATGTCATTTTCTCTTTCGCCGTGTCCTCTATGTGTGGTGAGAACAGCGCAAACATCGACGGGCTCTGGTTGGCACCTCCCCGTGTTGTTGCAGACACAACGGCCTCGGACTGTTTGCTCTCCCCGCGCGCCTCCTCTTCTTCCTCAAAGTGTTTGCCTGTCATGCTAAAATCCAACATAATGACTCATGCGATCGCCAGACACAGTGGACGAGAATGTTCACGGAAATCAGAGCCGCACATCTGTTTAGCCATCACACGGACGTCTCAGCACTCAATTAATATCCTTCCTCACGTAATCGCATTGTTTTGCGTCTGCCAAGGGTTCTGTGCACGAACACTGCAAACTAACATGAAAATCAACACGTGTGTATTCATAGCAGACACAATTCATCACCTTCTATTTCCTTGTAGATGTCTGACATGTGCAACCATGCAAACCCTTGTGAAAAAGTAGGCCTTAGCGCTCTTTAAAGAGTAACTTACTGAAATAATATAGGCTACTTTAAAATAATATACTTGTGCAAGCTGAATGTAATGTTTTCAGACACTAACTGCATGTTCATTTCAATTAAATTAAGAATTATTATAGTTTACGTTTATATTAAAATGCAATTAACTGAACTTTGAAATTATTATAAAGTATGTTAGTCAACACATCAAAATAAGTGCACTTCTTTAACGACAAACTATTCTTAAAATAATGATTTATAGTAAAACTTTTAATTTTACATTATTACAAAGCAAACTTTATAAAAGTGTACTTATGTGTGTTATGAAACAGTAAGTGTCTTTCTTTAAGTATAAATATTTGGCTTTTTATTTCATCGTTATATCATATACTAGTCCTTTTTTTTGTAAATATACTTTTAAAATTTGAAGCAGGCCCACATTACAAGTGCTCATTAAATTTAAGTGCCGTTGTGGGTATAGAAAATGGTATCATTAAAATTAACACCAATAGAATAAATAAAATACAATAAAATAATGAAATAAATAAGGGTCAATGACGTGATGCTTATTTTATTGTGTACAGCTCTATTTGTTTACACACAAAAAAAAATCAAACACAAAATTACAAATGTTCAAATCAGTCATTAAAATATTTCAAAAACACTGCCCAAAATGAGTTAAAGTTGCACAAATAACATGCAGAAAGCAATTCTGTTGTAATGATATCACTTAGAAAAAAAAAAGTATGTCTTTGTCAGACTCTGTTCCGTGGTTTGTGTGTATTTTGCTCCCCATGTGTTTCTATGCCCATGTTTGGTCCTTCCCGTTCCTGTCCTTGTTCCAGGTGTTCCCCATTTAGTCCTATTGATCCCAGGTGTGTCTCCTCATCCCCTCATCATGTCATGTGTATATAAAGTGTTCCCTGTTCATAGTTTGGCATCCGGTATTGTATATGTCAACCTCTCCTGCTATGTGTGTTTTCCTGGTTCCCTTGTGTTGGATTAATAAAGTCTCCTTGTTGATGTACTCCACGTCTCCTCGTTCCTCGCTCAGCGCTCCCTCACAGTAGCGAACGTGACAGAATACCGGATCTGAAAAGTAAGCGGCACCCCTTCTCCCCGTTTTGTTTTCGTTTTGAAAAGTCCTTTTGTTTTCCTGGTTGTCTCTCCCTGCAAACATGGAAGAATGAGCTATGTTCATTACCGTGGCTCAAGCAAGCCACGAACCGCTCACCTACGCGAGGACATTCGTGCCGCTCGCCCTCGCCAGCTCCCTCGATGGAGAGACCCTTGGGATGCTGTTCCGGCTCGGGATCACCTATCATCAGCCAACGGAACTCCAAGACACCACCAACCTCGATTGGAAGGAAGCAGTTATCCGGTGTGTGGAGAGTCTCCGATCCCAATCCGTCAGCCATTTGTCAGTCAAGCCCGCCAGCCGCGGCATTCTCAAGCCCACCGGCCGTTCCTCAGTCAAGCCCGCCGGATACGGCGCTCTCCAGCCTGCTGGATGTTCCTCAGTCAAGCCCGCCTGCCATGGCATTCTCAAGCCCACCGGCCGCGCCGATGTCCTCTAACCAAAGGAGGAGGAGGAGGAGGAGGAGAAAAAGACTGTTCTCTGCCCTCATCCCAGCCCCAGAGCTCGCTCCAGTGTCGGCTCCAGCCCCAGAGCCTGCTCCAGTGTCGGCTCCAGCCCCCGAATCCAGCCCACAGAGGGCTCCTGTCCCCGAGTTTAGCCCACAGAGGGCTCTTGTCCCCGAATTTAGCCCAGAGAGTGTCCCAGTCCCCGAGTTTAGCCCAGAGAAGGCTCCAGTCCCAGAGTTTAGCCCAGAGAGGGTCCCAGTCCCCGGGTCTAGCCCAGTGAGGGTTCCTGTCCCCGGCTCTAGCCCAGTGAGGGCTCCTGTCCCCGAGTTTAGCCCAGTGAGGGCTCCTGTCCCCGAGTTTGGCCCAGAGAGGGTTCCAGTCCCCGATCTCCCCAAGGGGGGGTATTAGGGGTCCATCCCTGGAGGCCGGGCCGAGTGCCGAGGCCAGGCTCCTCGAGCTCCTCGAGCCACCCTGGCCTTCTGAACTGTCTGCTCCGCCATGGCTTCCTAGTCTGCCTGCTCCACCATTGTGCCCCGAACTGCCTGCTCCGCCATGGTTCCCAGAGCTCCCTGCTCGGCCATGGCACCTGTGATCCCTGTGCCGCCATGGCACCCTGGACTGCCTGATCCACCCTGGAGGTATTCCCCATGTCCCAGTCCTGCACCAGCCTCCAGGGCGCCTTCAGGGAAGGGGGAGTAATGTCAGACTCTGTTCTGTGTTTTGTGTGTTTTGCTTCCCATGTGTTTCTATGCTGATATTTGGTCCTTCCTGTTCCTGTCCTTATCATTTGTTCCAGGTGTTCCCTGTTTAGTTCTATTGATCCCAGGTGTGTCTCGTCATCCCCTCGTCATGTCATGTGTACATAAAGTGTTCCCTGTTCTTAGTTCGGCGTCCGGTATTGTATATTTCAACCTCTCCTGCTACGTGTGTTTTCCTGGTTCCCTTGTGTTGGATTAATGAAGTTTCCTTGTGATGTCCTCCACGTCTCCTCGTTCCTCGCTCCGCACTCCCTCATAGTAGCGAACGTGACAGAATACCGGACCAAGACAGTAAGCGGCGCCCCTTTTCCCCGTGTTTGTTTTTCGTTTTTTAAAAGTCTTTTGTTTTCCTGGTTTTTCCCCCCGCGGCATGGAAGTCGCTGCTCAATCCAGCCCGCCGGCCGCTCCGAAGTCTAGCCTGCCGGCCGTTCCTCAGTCAAGCCCGCCGGCCGCTCCAGTGTCAAGTCCGCCGACCACGCATTTCACCCCGAACTTAGAGGGGAATCTAAGTAGGAGAAGGCGGTTGGTGCTAGTCCCTAGGCTCGCTCCAGTGTCGGCTCCAGCCCCAGAGCTCGCTCCAGTGTCGGCTCCAGCCCCAGAGCCTGCTCCAGTGTCGGATCCAGCCCCCGAATCCAGCCCACAGAGGGCTCCTGTCCCCGAGTTTAGCCCACAGAGGGCTCTTGTCCCCGAATTTAGCCCAGAGAGTGTCCCAGTCCCCGAGTTTAGCCCCGAGAAAGTTCCTGTTCCCATGTCTAGCCCAGAGAAAGTTCCTGTTCCCATGTTTAGCCCAGAGAGGGCTCCTGGTCCTTTTGCGCACAAAAAGTATTATAGTAGCGT
>NW_015555841.1:444331-453716 GCF_001515605.1 Sinocyclocheilus anshuiensis
TGTCCCCGAGTTTAGCCCAGTGAGGGCTCCTGTCCCCGAGTTTGGCCCAGAGAGGGCTCCAGTCCCCATGTCCGGCCCAAGGAGGGCTCCAGTCCCCACGTCCAGCCCAGGGAGGGCCACAGTTCCCGAGTTAGGCCTACGGAGGGCCTCTAAAGACTATATTCTCCCCAAGGATTTTTTGGGGGGGTATTAGGGGTCCATCCCTGGAGGCCGGGCCGAGTGCCGAGGCCAGGCTCCTCGAGCTCCCTGTTCCACCCTGGCCTTCTGAACTGTCTGCTCCGCCATGGCTTCCTAGTCTGCCTGCTCCACCATTGTGCCCCGAACTGCCTGCTCCGCCATGGTTCCCAGAGCTCCCTGCTCGGCCATGGCACCTGTGATCCCTGTGCCGCCATGGCACCCTGGACTGCCTGATCCACCCTGGAGGTATTCCCCATGTCCCAGTCCTGCACCAGCCTCCAGGGCGCCTTCAGGGAAGGGGGAGTAATGTCAGACTCTGTTCTGTGTTTTGTGTGTTTTGCTTCCCATGTGTTTCTATGCTGATATTTGGTCCTTCCTGTTCCTGTCCTTATCATTTGTTCCAGGTGTTCCCTGTTTAGTTCTATTGATCCCAGGTGTGTCTCGTCATCCCCTCGTCATGTCATGTGTATATAAAGTGTTCCCTGTTCTTAGTTCGGCGTCCGGTATTGTATATTTCAACCTCTCCTGCTACGTGTGTTTTCCTGGTTCCCTTGTGTTGGATTAATGAAGTTTCCTTGTGATGTACTCCACGTCTCCTCGTTCCTCGCTCCGCGCTCCCTCACAGTAGCGAACGTGACAGTCTTAGGCTATTAGGTAAAAATGTATTAGCTAATTTGACCATTTTATGACATGGTCAGGTTAGTTCAGGACAGGTTGTCACTATATTTCAGTAGAAATTACATAAAGTATGTATGTATGTATGTGTAGTTTACCATAAATGCTTGTCAGTACATTCAATATTTTAACCATATTTCAAAGACAACAGAGGTAACCATGAAATTATGTATAAAGATGCACTTAAGTCTACTTAAGTTTATTCTGTATAAGTACCTTTTTTTGTTTGCTAAAGTATACTTTTTCGCATCCATTCAAGGTGTAAGGAAAATATTAATAGTTCCAGAAGCAGAAAGTAAAACTTTTGTTGAAATTGGTATAAAAGTCTTTCAAAACCAACATGAATACAAAATAACATTTCCAAGAGCTACATTTTTCATATTCATCATCTCTCTTAATCACAATTTTCACACCCTTTTCATAAATGTATAAAAGTAACCCTCCTGCTTCAGTTCCTGTGTTGATGGGGTCATTCCTATTAATTACTTTGCTTAGTTCTGATCCAGAACCGGACATGATGTGAGTCACAAATCTCTGTTATAAGACATGGTGTTCCAGTGATGTCATTCTGTCTCTCACCTTCACAGAAGTCACAGACCAGGGTGGCCGGCGGGACTTGAAAGCAGTGCCGTTCATCAGCTACCTGTCGGGCCTGCTGAAGACGCAGCTGCTGTCTGATGACCTGGTGGCCGGTGTGGAGATCCGGTGCCAGGAGAAGGGCAGCTGCCCGGCTGCCTGTCACCTGTGCAGACAAGCGGGCCGTGAGACACCCAGCCCGACACCAGTCCTCTTGGAAGTGAGCCGCATCGTGCCCCTGTACAGCCTGGTGCAGGATAACGTTACTAAAGAGGTAAATGAGGGATGCATTTGATCAAGTCTTTGACTCTTTTAAAGAAAGGTTCACACGAATTGAAAAGGTTTTCCAGTCTGTTAGTTTTGAATTCTAATTTTGAATTCTGAAGTCTCTTATGAAAAATGAATAGAGTAAAAACAGTAATATTTTGTAATATATTTTTTTTTTTTTACAATTTAAAAGGACAGTTTTATAATTTATTATATGGTAAAATGCAATTTATTCCTGTGATCAAAGCTGCATTTTCAGCATCATTACTTCAGTGTCACATGATCCTTCAGAAATCATTCTAATATGCTGATTTGCTGCTAACGTCACAGTAGCGAACGTGACAGTCTTAGGCTATTAGGTAAAAATGTATTAGCTAATTTGACCATTTTATGACATGGTCAGGTTAGTTCAGGACAGGTTGTCACTATATTTCAGTAGAAATTACATAAAGTATGTATGTATGTATGTGTGTGTGCTAGAGCTATTTTGTAACCTTATAAATGGCTTTACTGTCACTATTGATCAATTTATTGCGTCCTTCCTGACTAAAAGTATTGAATGGTAGTGTATGCACTATAAACCCAAAAACCAATGCACTGACCTGAACATTATATGGAAACATTGTAATTATCAGGGAATTTGAAGAAGAAAGGTCAAAAGAAAATATGAAATATTTGACAGGAAATGTCTAGCTGCTTTCACTATAAACTAACTATTAATTATGTATTTTATCTCAATAAACTCCTAATTTGCTGCTTATTATTAGCTAGTAAGGTAGTTGTAAAGTTGAGGTATGGGGTTTAAGGATTAAGGGATCTAAATGGTCATGCAGAATAAGGCACTAATATGTGCTTTATAGGTACTAATATGCTAGTAATATGCATGTTAATAAGCAACTAGTTAATAGTGAGAATTGATCCCTAAACTAAAGTGTTACCAAAAAGGTTTATTTGCTGAAACTAAGGTGCTGCAAAGAACCGTTAAATAAACTTTAAATGGTATTGATAAGGTGTGTGTGTGTGTGTGTGTGTGTGTGTGTGTGTGTGTGTGTGTGTCTGTACCATATTTTGGAGACAAATTGTAACCCAGAAGTGAGCAAAACCTGACAAAATCACCCAAAATTAGTAAAACGGTGTGTTTTGCAATTTGTGAACATACAGCAGGATACAAGGGAGAGGAACTGATCAGATATTGATTGTGTGTGTGTGTGTGTGTGTGAAGTTTCATGCGCGTTAAGAAGTTACAGTACTTCTTATGCTCAATTGACAATATTGCCATAAGTTGAAATATAGTCTTTTTTATTATTTATTAGATTATGTATACGATCTTGAATCAACATGACATCTGATCCTTAAATTCATTTGAATTAGCCTCTTAAGACCCTGCGGCCTCATATGAGGACATTATATTTTTGTGAATTTCTCTGAGACTATACATGCCACAGTTTTAAGTCTGAATGTCCTGTACAGAGCACATTCAGGGCTTTTCAGAGATACTAAATGTTTGGATGTTTCACCATGACCACTCCCTCTACTTGGTCTTAAAAAATGTCTGATATTAATTTCATTTTACACACATTTTGCAGAAAGAAAAATAGTATATTGAATCATTCTGTTATAACATAGTTGAGAATCATCTTTATACAAAGTTTGATTAAAAAAAAAAACCTTGAAAACTAAAAATGTATTGATTTAAAAAAATCAATTGTTTTTGCCTATTCGTGTTCATTCCTGTCTTTTTATTTTTTTTAAAGAAATTGAGTCCCGATGTCCTCATCGATGTCCCGATGACATAGCATAACTTATGAATGAAATATTTTTTTAACATTATTTTTAATGCTCTAAACAATGTAAAGACATGGAAAAAACTAACTTTTTCCTAAAACTTTTTTCTCGGGTCTTAAGAGGTTAGAGCTGAATTATGTATAAAAAGCTGACATATTCAGCTCACATGTGGAAGGTATAAATATGAATTCCACAGATATTGTTTCTTGTTGGATGTTGGCAGTGGATTCAGTCTCCTTTTGAGTAAATAAGTGACGTATTCTGCTGCTCCAGATGTGCCAGAAGATGGCAGGAGTGATTTTCATTACGATGAAGCAGGGTTTGTCTTTCTGAAAGGATGTTACAAACTGGGATAACTGAACTTAGAGAAAATGCAGCATGAACAATTATATACTAATATCGTAATAGAAGAATAATAACAATCTTTAAACCACCGTTTCTTGGCTGAACTGCGTGATCATAAAATATCCCCTGTCCTTAAATGAGGAGATTGCATTAGTAGCTGCTGCACCTTCTGAGTCACCGCGTAATGAGGATATTAAATTTAGTTTTGGAGCAGATTTACAAGAGCTTTCTTTTCCGCATCATCCCTTGTACTGTTGACGTCTTGAAAGGCAAGATGCCATTAACCAGTGTCTGTTGTTCAGCAGCGTCAAAAGACTCGAGACTGACTCACTTACCAAATGGCCTACTTTGGCCCAGTGCGTACCTGACGGACAGCCACTCTGGGGATCGGACCTGCTTCATAACACTGATTCCCCCAGCAGGGAGCTAAGCTACCTGCATGTGTGTTTGTGTGTGTGTGTGTGGATCTTGCTAATAACAGGAGTGTCAACAATGACAAAAGGCTCTCAATCGATAGCAGATGGTCCCTAGCAGGGATCTGTCGATTGGTAAACAAACAGAAGCGAAAAACACAGCCGAGTCGACTGGGAAGGGCTCAGACTAAAGCGTATAGCATGCTCAGAAGATACTGCGAGATTATGAGGATGATATTGATGTCATCGACTCTGGGGACGAGCCAAGGCTCCTTGCGGTCACAGCCTCCTGTCAATTAATGTAACAGACACAAAATACCTACAGAGACAATGCTGTCATCTTTACCTGAACCCAAAACGATGCCTCTTTCAACAAAGATGGGAGCGCTTCATGATTAGGACATGATGGAGAAGAAGTCAATGAGCTGGTCTAGCTTTGGTCCATTGAGAACCGAACATTGACATTCCTGCGTAATCCATCTTTTTTTTTTTGTAGTCTCACTAGTTTTATAAAGCAGGTTTTAACATCAGCTTTAAGATAACACAACTTGCTTTTCAGTTTTGACCATCAAAACTTTACATCAGTCAGTTTGCAAATAACATGGATGGAGTTTACGAGTTTTGAGAATGTATTTTAACTTTAAGTTATTTCCATACCCTGCTGATTTTGATGCAGCCGTCAGAAGGTTTAAGGAATTAAGTTACAGCAAAAAGAGCAAATCAATGTATACAGTATTTCGTGTCCTTTTTGCCTGATTGAGCTTATTTGTCAGTCTCTTTCTAATGGAAATATGGTTATGATATGAAATTCTGTCCATTTCCTTAAAAACACTGTACCGGAAAACAAGTCTGCAAAGGATAAAAAGCGAAATTCACAGAGCTTCTCATGTGACAGTTTTGATCCTGTTTTCATCATGGTTCCCCCCTTCGCAATCCAGCTGCACACGCTTGCACATACACACTCATACACTGTTCTTTATATATTTGTGCAAGTAGGAAACTCATCAGTCATTTTAAGATTACGAAGGAACTCTTTGGACACAGAGAAGAGAAGAAACGTTCATTCCAGCCGTTTTCTCATACATCTGGCAGTACGTTTCTAATGCATCTCTAATCTGCAGTCAAACATAGCTTTAAAGTTGACATGAAATGGAAATTCATGTAATTTTTAATCAAAATGTCATAGCTGGGTTTTCCAGTTAAAATTTTGGACTTATCTCTGGTGACACAGTATATGCCAGGCGTCTCCAACCATAGACTGCAAGCTTGCTGTGCAATGCTCACTCTGCAAAATCCAATTAACAGCCTATGCATAGAACTGAATCCCGCCCTACATTTTTTCTTATTCGATAAGCTGCCGCACTCAGATGTATGTAACAATGTAGAAGAAAAGGTCTGTAGCTACTTCCGTTTCATTGCAACCTTATTCTGAAGTATACTTTATGCAATAAACCAAATGCAGACAATTCTGGCTATACATACGGTTAATCTCCTGCGCTTTTTTTGCAATTCGGAATGCGCTGCATCCTTAATTAATTTCTGACACAAGCAGGTGTTGCATTCTCAGCATTGCCACAAGGGGCACTAAAAAGTATAAGCTCAAACTTTCACCTCTGTGTACTATTGTAAAGTACAGCATTTTTTGGTCTTAGTTATGCATGTTTAATATGCATGTTCAAGATCTCGCAGTACTCCGTTTTCAAGGTCAGCATTTGTTGACGGATATGCTAAAGTTGGCAAGAAATCAAAATTCTATGTATTTTTTAAGGAATTTTGTAGATCTTATTTTGAACAATTAATTGATGAATAATTAGTGTCACTTGGATGTACGTTGCAATGCAGAACAAAAGTATGTCGCTACTTCTGCAAAACTGCAACCTTAAGCCTTTATTATGGAAGCATTTCTACCATGAATGAATGAATGAATGAATGAAGATAATTGTGACTTTTTCTCACAATTCAGACTTCTTTTTCTATATTTTATATAGAAAAGTATAGAATATAGAGAGTTTATATATCAAAATTTGCACTTTTTCTTGCAATTATGAGCAATGAACTCACAATAGTGAGATATAAACTCACAGTATCCTTTTTTTTATACTCGCAATACATTTTTCTTTATCCAGTGGAGGAAAAAAATAAATAAAACAGTAACACTTTATTTCGATAGTCCACTTTAGACATTCTATTAACAGTAAGTAACTTTGCAACTACATGTCAGCTAGCAGTCATTAGAGTATTAGTAGACTGTCTGCTTAATATCTTCTAACACTTTCTTTGTCAACTTATTCTACTAACCCTAAACCTACCCTAACAGTCTACTCTGAGAGTTAGTAGACATGTAGTTGCAAATTAATGAGAATTAGTTGACATGTAGTTGACATGTAGTTACAAAGTTACTTATAGTTAATAGAATGTCTAAAGTGGACTGCCGAAATAAAGTGTAACCAAAAAAACAATTGCGAGATATACCGTATTGGCCCGAATATAAGACGACCCTGATTATAAGACGACCCCCCTTTTTCCAGATGTACCTTTTGGAAAAAGGCTTTTTAAAAACCAAATCTTGTTTTTTCTCAGTAAAACACATTTTGTCTTCAATTATTTTCATATTGCATATTTTTCCTATTTTAATTTTTGTTTTGAAAGTATGGCAAAAACTGGTAAAATTTACTAACAAATCACATTTAAAAAATGTACACTTTTTGATATACCATAAAAAAAAAAAAAACAGGTAGCCCATCTGAATTAGGACATTTAGGCTATCCATCTAATAGTAACCTACCAAAATCTTAGTAACAGTAGAAGTTAAATGTTACTGTAGTCTTCAAATCTGGGTACTGTCTTACGTTTTAAAATCACAAAGGGAGTTTGGTCGCGATCTTTACAACACGCATTTACGTATTTCATGGCACACTAATTTTATGCGTATTTGGCGCCAGCTATTGTTGTGGGTGTATTATTGACATGTCAAAGTCTAGACCCTGAATATAAGACGACCGCGTTTTTTCAGATGTATTTCCAAGAAAAAAAACATCGTCTTATATTCGGGTCAATACGGTAAACTCAGAATTCTGGAAAAAAGAAGTCATAATTCTGAGTTTATAGAATTGCAGGAAAAAGAGATTAAAAAAATACCTTTTTATTTTTTATTCTGTGATGGAAGATATAAAGATATTCAATATAAACACGAAATTCTAAGGAATTTTTGATATCTTAATTTTATATCAGTTTATATCTTGCATTTCTGACGTTTTTTTTTTTTTTTTTTTGACAGAATTGCAAGAAAGAAGTCTAAATTATAGGATACAAATTGCAATGATGTTTTTAATTTTTATCCTGTGGCAGAAACAAGCTTCATTCTTCATTGTAGAAAAATGTAGATGAAGATTTTTCATCATTAAATTTAACTAGTTAAAGCAATGAGATGTTACAGTATAATAGCACTGATTTATATAAATGAGGTCATGATTAACCATCAATCTAAATCAATGGAGGCTTGTAAAACAAAGTATCTAGTCACTACAGCGAAACAGCAAAAGTTTTTCTTGTTCACAAACTGTCTGGCATCATACTAACGCACACTGCCAAGCACCTTTTATTTGCCCTCCAAGTTTTGCTGGCAATTTTGCTTAAAGTTCTGAATTTTGTTGTGTCGCTCTGCAAAACTTCCTAAAAGCAATTCCCCGAAAATCAGCTTAACAAGTGGAGTGTTATATTTTGTGTGTGTTGAAGATAGCCTTCACTGTAATTGAGTATACAACTTATTATAGGAATAAAACTGCTCAGCTAGGGAATCGCCAAAGGTATGCCACCAATCCGATCATGGTACAGTCTCCGCTTTCCAAAGAAGAAAATTATAGATACTGCCCTTACAGTTTGTATTTAACCCAAGGCAATATGCTGACAGAAATCAATTTTCCAGGGAATGCTATAGCCATGGATTTTGCTAGCCATTTAAGTGGATAGAGAAAGCAAATCGAATCAGCTTATAGACACCCTGTAGCCAGTTTGCTGCTTTTCAACGATGTGCACTTTTATTTGCATTCTTCGTGTCCCCTTATGAACCCTGGATTCAATCGAAGCCATAGCTCTCTTCCTGGAAGATGGTTATAGGTGTTCCTAGAAACAGGGACATTTCCTTCACTACATTATGCCGAATGTTCGGAATGACCTGTTTGCTGAGGTTTTGGGTCATCGAATGAATCAATCCCTTGGGTCAGCTGGCTAATGTTTGCACATATCAGATGCTGATTGGGGACAGTAATAGGGTGAGCTCAGATGAGTTACAACAGATAATAGCATTTAGACGTCATGATTGCCCCGCGTCTTGTCATTGGGAATGGGTTTCTCTGAGGTCTAGGGAGTTAAGAGGTTTTGTGGAACTCAGGGGTCATCAATGGTTTCAAAAAAGAAAGCAAATGTCGTAAACAGTTTCCCTAAAAGTGTGTTTGTTTACTGTTTACGTTTATAGTGCACAACCCATTTCAGGTCTTCAGAAAGCTTGGTTTTGAATTTTGTAGGAGGCAATATTTATTAAAGTGAAATCAAAGAAAAGTGTTTGAGTAAATGTAATTGGTTACCGTACTTAAGTATACGGTGGCCGAGAAGTGCAAAGCAAATCACAATTCTGAAAACAAAATAACAAATTACAAATGCAAATGCAAGTCTAAAAAACAAAATAACAATTCAGAAAGCACAACAACAATTCAGAAAACATTATAAGTCAGAAAACACGACAAATTCGAAAACAAAATAACAAGTCAGAAAACACAACTACAAATCCGAAAACAAATTAACAAGTCAGAAAACACAACGACAAATCAGACAAACCGGAAGAGGTAGGTATAGTTTGAGACAGCGCCATTGGTTTGAGAATAGATTACTCACCGCTGACTGGACGAGACATCTGTCAATAAACTTATACAGGGAAGAACCAGCTGAAGAACAGCAGAGTCGTGGTAGAAAGTTCGGAGATGGTATTAAAGTAGCTCAGTTTAAATGTATTGTATGAATTGCCCTTACGCTGGAATAAAAAATACGGGGTGTCTATTTACATTTAGTTAAAAGTGGATGTAAATCATCAGCTCCAATGGTGCAGATGGATAAGTGCGTGCCATTGGCTTTTTGACGCGATAGATCCGGGT
>NW_015555841.1:453772-455554 GCF_001515605.1 Sinocyclocheilus anshuiensis
AAATACGGGGTGTTCGTTGGCTTTTAGTTAAAATCGACCCGGGTTCGATCCCGTCTTTTGCTGAACTTTTTTTTTCTCCCTTTTCAAATCTCATATCACATCGTAAAGGCATTTATTTTGAATAAAAATTAAGGAAATAATAAAAAAGTTGAAAATAAAGAATCGGGTAGGGTTAGGGTAGGTGTAGGGAGGGCTTTATTGTACCAATAAGGTGACATCCATTTAATAATTAAAATTAAAATTATAATTTACACTCAATACGTTATTATTGCATACACCTACCCTAACCCTACCCGATACTTTATTTTCAACTTTTTGATTATTTCCTTAATTTTTATTGAAAATAAATGCCTTTACGATGTGATACGAGATTTGAAAAGGGAGAAAAAAAAAAGTTCGGCAAAAGGCGGGATGGAACCCGGGTCGATCGCATCAAAAATCCAACGACAAGCGCTTATCCATCTGCGGCACTGGAGCTGATGTTTTACAGCCACTTTTGACTAAATGTAAATAGACACCCCATATTTTTTATTCCAAAGTAAGGACAATTCATACAATACATTTAAACTGAGCTACTTTAATACCATCTCCGAACTTTCTACCGCGACTCTGCTGTTCTTCGGCTGGTTTTTCCTGCATACATTGATTGACAGATGTCTCGTCCAGTCAGCGGTGAGTAATCTATTCTCAAACCAATGGCGCTGTCTCAAACTATACGTACCTCTTCCGGTTTGTCTGATTTGTCGTTGTGTTTTCTGACTTGTTATTTTGTTTTCAAATTTGTCATTGTGTTTTCTGACTTGTTATAATGTTTTCTGAATTGTTGTTGTGCTTTCTGAATTGTTATTTTGTTTTTTAGACTTGCATTTGCGTTTGTAATTTGTCATTTTGTTTTCAGAATTGTGATTTGCTTTGCACTTCTCAGCCACCGTATAAGTATCTTTTTGGCTACTTTGTAGTTTTACTGAGTATCAAAGATATCAGCAACTTTTACGGTCTAACGGTCTTGAGTACTTCAGTGCTCTAAGACGTTTAAGAGGCTGTTGTGTTGACCTTGATTTATTGCAATTTATTGCAATTTTGTGTTCAGTTTTATTTTTTGTTCAAGACTTTTACTCAAGTAGTATTGGAATTGGACTTGTACATTGTAATGGATTCATTTTCGCTGTAAGTTATCTGTACTTTTACTCAAGTCTGGTTGACTGGTACTCTTTCCGGATGATTAATACTGTAAAATTGCTTGCTTTAAAGCAATGTTATATATAAATAATAGGGATGCACCAATGTATCGGCCAATAATTGGTATCGGCCTACAAAAGCAATTATATCGGTTATCAGCCGATTGTTTAAAAACACCCAAGATCAGGGACGATTTTATCCTGTCAATCAAAAGTCGGAAGAAAAAAAAAAAAAAACGTGTCGGACAGCAAGTTGCATTAAAAAAAAAAACGTTTATTGTGTTGAATTTAGGGCTGTCCAAGTTAAAGAAATAATAACACATTAATGCAGCCATATGAATTTGACCCTATGAATCACCTGTAGGTCAAGCCAGGGTTGCCAGGTTGTAGGTTAGCTATAAAAAACACTAGAGGGAGCTTAATTACTGTTAATTTTGTGTTTGAATAAACCTGTCGAGAAGACAAGTTTTTTATGAAAACTACTTCATGCAATCGAGTTGTATACATATGCGACCCGTGCTGGCAAAATGAGTTGGAACGTGCATGGGCTAATTTTGAGCTACAGGCAAAAAAAAAAAAAAAAAAAAAGAATTATTTAAAAAAA
>NW_015555841.1:455642-467946 GCF_001515605.1 Sinocyclocheilus anshuiensis
TTAATTTGAGGCAACAGGAAAAAAAAAAAAAAAAAAAAAGAGTATTATTTATAACAACAAAGATTAAATAAAAAAAAGCTATATTGTGATTATTAATATAGTAATGATTATTAAGAAAAGAACTGGAGGAAAAGATGCAATGTTGCTAGGTGATTATTGCTTTGGAACCTTCAGAAAACTTTAACCCGATTTTTCTCGAAATGGACTTTGCTGACTCTATCGACTTCAAACGGGTGTCGCTCAGTAATTTTTTTGTCGATTTCAACAACTCGTATAACATTTTGAAGGTCTTTTAATTAATCATTTTTGAAAATGTGCATATTATGACTCATTTTGCCAGCACAGGTCATATGTTTTTTATTCAAGTGTGATTATTATATCTGAAAATTAATAGCATTGAATATAATAGTTTTGTTCTTAATTTTAACCTATTATATACCAAATGAGAGGGCTCCCTGGCCTGCATAGTTTACAACATTGGTTGGGAGAGATTTTTTTTTCTCTCATTAAGAAAACAAGACTATCGGTATCTGCAAATATCATTTTGAATAACTGCCTATCGTATGAGGCTGAGAAATTTAGTATTGGTGCATCTGAAATAAATAAACATGATGTGAGTGGAGTGCTGAATTGCACAGCTTGTACAAGCATATCCTTATCACTATGATCAGATACTTTCTTAACTGCTATTTTCTCACCACTGTCATTTTTGTTTTGGTTTTTAATTGTTTTTTGAGAGGAAAGTGTGCAACACATTTTGACATATGCATGTAAACTTCATTTGCAGCAGCATGGGCAGTTTCAGGAAGTTTGTTAGTAAACTGCTACTCAGGTATTTAAAACTTATTTTTAGTGAATAACAAAAAAGAATTTCACTGCCAGTACATCAGGGTCTTTAGGGTTCCCCGTCGTACACCCTTTCTGTCTGACCGCCGTTAGATCTCCCTTCATCACACACACACACACACACACACACACACACACTCAGGTTTGTTTTTGTGAAAAGTGGGGACATCCCATAGGCGTAATGGTTTTTATACTGTACAGACCGTATATTCTATTGTCCGACACCAACCCTACCCCTAAACCTACCCCTTACAGGAAACTTTGTGCTATTTAAGATTTTCAATACACTCCATTCTGTGTGATTTATAAGCGTTTTGAAAAGTGGGGACATGGGGTAATGTCCTGAAAAGTCACCTTCTCCTTGTAATACCTATGTCATACCTTTGTCATTATACAAATTTATGTCCTCATTTGTCAAAAAAAAATGCACGCACACACACACACACAAACAAACAAACAAACAAACAAACAAACAAACAAACACACACAGACAGAGACATAAAAGCACACGTCCCTAATTACCCTCCCTGTTTACTCAGTCAAAACTGGCTTAGGTTACTTTGCATACATAAACAAAGCCATGATCGTTTTGTCTATTTTTCACATGTGCAGTTGAGCAGTCAAGCGTGATTTTTCTAGGAAACCGCTGGTGGTAAATGTGTGTGCACGTTTGCGGCTCTCTGTTTGTCCATGAGTGGTGCTGCACTCATCAGCATTGATATTTCATGTTTTCTGATAATCTGTTTCCCATTTGCAGAAACTTTTTTATAACCCTTTTCGCAATTGCCAAATGCCACTCTAATGGGCATATTTGTTAAACCTTCAATTTTCTTTCACTTTCACAGCATTGGCTGGTAATGCATGATTCGACATGAAGAACAGCTCCTTCACGTAGACTCTTGGATTCATAGCCAACACACACCCCAAAATGTGCCCTTCCTTTACCTCCAAATACATTTTTAACTAGTTTTATATGCCGCACTTCTGTGGGTTTGTCACACTGTTGTTTGACATTGTTTTACTGCCCATGCCTTATGTTTCTGTGGAAAAGCTTTCTCATTTAATCAATGGTTTCTCTCCAGGGGCCTTCCTTACTTAAGGGTTACTACCAGCATATACTGTCTCGTGCATTACAATAAATGGCATTTCTTTACTTAGTGTTTTTACTTTACTTATTTATTTAATCAAGATACATTTACTTGAAAAGCAAAATGTCTTAGAATATGAAGTCTTAAAAAAAAAATATATATATAAATAAAAATCTGTCATTGGGGTAAGAAAAATAAACCTAATTCAAAGGATAACTTTGAAAACAAGATTATTTTTCTTACCCCACTGGGATTTTTTTTTCTTCTAGTTTTAAGCATAAAGTCACTTCATTTAGAAACAACTTCTCAGAAGATAAGACTTAATATCTCAAGTAAATGTAATATATCTTAAATGTTTAGATGTTTATACTGGAAAACAAGACAAAAAATACTAGCTAACTAAATGAATGAATGAATGAATAAATACATAAATAAATAAATAAATAATTTTCTTAATAGTTTTGTTTAACAAAATGTATCTCGATTAAACAATGTTTAGATATTTGTAATGAGATTTTTTTTTTTTCTTTTTTTTTTTTGCAGTGTATATCAGCTATTTTATTACATCTTAGCAGTAAAATGCTAGTTATATTACTTTAATTATTTAACTGGTTTTAATGTTTTGGTTCATATCCATTAGTTCCAAATAGGAGAAAAAAAGAGTACCTTTCATTCTTAAAGTTCAGTGGATTTTTGTAGAGTTTCCAGTAAAAACAACTTTGATTTAGGTCACGCCGCCCACCCCACACTTGCACCTCTCCGTTCACTCTCTGTTTTGACTTCCACGACTCTGTGCCTCTGCCAGGCATCTCTCATGCAAGTCATTATACCGCAATGGATTGCAGTCTTTCCCCTCCATCTCTCTGCCGCTGTAATAACTTCTCATTCATCAAGGCCGCTTAAAGAGAGTTGCCTGTGAGTAAATACGGGGTGAGGTCTGGCAGCCAGAGACCTGCTGATGCTATCAGAGAGATGGACGGCTTCCTCATCACTGTCTGCTGCTGCCTGTAAGGAAGGCTAAACTTTCTGACTGCTGTTCTTCTGCTCCACTTTAAAAATATCCTGTTAAATTATTGGTAAAAAAAAGAACAAAAAAGTGCCTTGTGTTCTTAAATCGTCTCAAAATATCAAACATCTAAAATCCCCTGACTGGATGGAATCTAATAAAATTGGAGTCTGTGACCATTATACACTACATGGTTTTCTATGAAATCTGTCACCTCAAATGTGCAGTCTGGCTCTGAGTTTCAGCAACTAGCGTCAACTTCTTCAGACTGTAAGTCAAGGCAAAAATCAGGGCAAAAGTCGTGTAATGACAACTGCAGCCAGCAACTTATTTGCTCATGCTCTCTCTCGTGCTTGCTTTCATGCACACGTAACGTACAATATACAACCTCAATATACTCACAGTGAAGCTCTTTTTTAACTATCCGTTCTTTGTGTGCAAAAGAAGTTGAAAATACCACCAATATACAGTTAGCAAACATCTAGAAACTATCCATGCTGTTGAAAGCAATGTTTAGATTAATATTTAAATATATGATGCACACTTTCTTCTCAATAACAAAATAAATACAGCAAATAATGACAGCGGTGAGAAAACAGCAATTAAGAATGCATCTAATCATAGCGATGTGGATACTGTATGTTTGTACCAGCTCCTGTCGACAAATGAGGACATTCAAATTACACTGTTATGAGAGTTTGATTATAAAGTATACATGAGACTATAGACCTGGGGTCTCCAACTTTTTTGTGTGATTATTATATCTGAAAATAAATAGCTTCGAATAAAATAGTGTTGATGTTAATTTTAACCTCTAATGTACCAAATGAGAGGGTTCTTTGTATAGTTTACAGCATTAGTTGGGAGAATTTTTTTTTTCCCTTAAGAAAACCAAACTATCGGTATCAGCAGATATCATTCTGAATAATGGGCTATCGGTATCAGTTGGTGCATCTCTAATAATAAATATTAATTATATATTGATCATTAATGTTTGTTCATAGTGCATTAACTAATGTTAAGAGATGCAACTCTAAAATTTTTAAATGTATTAGTATTCTGAAACCTTGTAGCCAATCAGAGGTTCTACATCGAAACTAACAATTAACTATACTAATACAGCATTTATTAACCTTTGTTACAGTTGGACTCTTATTGTAAAGTGTTCATATAATCTGAAAAGTCATTCTCAAAGATGGTCGTCTTTAAATATCTACACAAAGGCCATAGCATTGAAATTACATACTCTCACATTTTTTTTGCTTCACTTTGATGATCAGTACTGGGGATAATGCATTACAAGTAACACAAGTTATGTAATCAGATTACTTTTTCAAGTAGCTAGTAAAGTAACACATTACTTTTTAATTGATATGAAAATGTCTGAGTTACCTTTTCAAATAAGGAATGACAGCTCTCCTGCCCCCATGTTGAGAGAAATCGGGAGTAAGTGAGTTGGAGTATGGAGGCGTTGTTTGCTTTATGTAAACATGATGTTACTGTAGTTCTAGGCTAAATGTGAACATGCATTTACTCATCTCATTTGCCCAAAAACAGATTCAGTATTTCTCAAAATGAATAAAAGCAGTGAAATGCAAACCTGCAGTAATTAAATGTTAAATAACACAAATATGTATTTATTTATATATTTAATCCCATTTTATTAACCAGTGTATTTACTGCTGACCATGCTAATAAGCAAAAATTACTTTATATAAACATAACATGTTTCTTTTCTTTCTTTTTTTTTTCTTTTCTTTTCTTCTCCTGCTCTTTCTTCTCCTGCATACTTTTCTTAATCCAGAATGGCAGCACAGTTGAAAGGTTTGTTTAAACTGTGCCCTCTACAGTACAGGCATGAATTTGCATTTCCTTCAGGATGAGGCTTATTCATTTCACATTTCACAGTTATGAAAGGGCTTTACATTTGCCAAAAACAGAACTTTTTATATCAAAAACAAACAAGCAAGCCCAGCTCAGATGAGAAAAAGAAACACAAAAGTAACGTAATGCATTACTTTCCATAAAAAAAGTAACTAAGTAATGCCATTAGTTACTTTTTAAGAGAGTAACACAATATTGTAAAGCATTACTTTTAAGTAACTTTCCCCAACACTGTTGATGATTATTTAATCAAAATAACAAAATATGGCCTTCTCACACCAGACGAGAAGCGCAACATTGCAACTAGGACAACTTACAGGTATCACACATCGGATGTGACACGTTCAATTCAAAACAGTTAACCTAATCACCAAACAGGCAAAAGTTCACTTCAACCAGTCGACCTCAGTTGGAAAGACGGCTTTAGAATGAGTCACAACCTCTTGTCTCACTGTGTGCTGTCCCTCGGCTGTGTCTCAGTTGCCCCCTCCTTCTCTGCCCCACACTTGTCTTATTATTGCCCCAGAGACGGAGTCTCTTGACATTCACACGTGGGCTGACCTTTTTTGGTACAGCTTCCAATTAAATCTTGACAGGTTCTTGTCTATACAAAGCGCCCAGAGATCGCCTTACCCTGCGTAACTTCACAGAGTTACACCACTTTTTGAGTGGAGGTGGCAGAGCGTGATGTTGGCGACTCCTGGTGACTCATCGAGTACGGCGGAAGGACGTTTGCTCGTGGAGATAATTGCGTTTCTCTCACCTGTGCCATTTATTTTGCAGGCTTTCAAAAGTGCCACGATGAGCTCATACTGGTGTGCAGGGAAGGGTGATGTCATCGAGAACTGGTGCCGCTGTGACCTAACAGCGCTTGGCAAAGACGGGCTTCCCAACTGCAGCCCCCTGCGGCGGCCCGTGTAAGTTACCCTGAACGGGTGTCATGAAAGCACCTTTATGCAATACTTGATTCATGGCATCACTTTTTGGCAGAATGTTAAGGCATCCTATACTTTGGTAAGACAAATGATGCCGCCTCATCTTCACTGCCAAATTGTGAGGCAGTGTCTCATCAAGGCAATTGTTTGGTGACTCAGTATGTCCATTACATTACATGCTGAGTCACATAATGAAAAATGTACATAGCATTTGTACAAAAACACCTTCTTAAAATGTAAGGGCGAACTAAACTACTGTGTGTGTGTTTTTGAAAGAAATCTCTTCTGCTCACCAAGAAAAAACAGAAATATTGTGAAATATTATTACAATTTAAAATTGTATATGCAAATATAAGTTAAAATGTAATTTATTCCTGTGATCAAAGCAGATTTTTTGGCTTCACTGTAGTCTTCAGTGTCACATAATCATTCAGAAATAATTCCGGCACCAATAGCCTGGTGGAAAACTGATACATTTTATTTTTCAAGATTCACAGATGAATAGAAAGTGCATAGATTAATAGAAAGATTTCTTTTTTTTTACTTTGTATTTTTTATGTATTTACTGTCACTTTTCGCTTTATCACTTTAACGTGTCCTTCCTGAATAAAATGATTTGTTAAGTATTACTTAAAAAAACAAACAAAAAAAATGAACGAAATACAATTCATGATTTAGACAGTCCTCTTTTGTGAATGAAATAAACATTCAATTTAATTTTGTTACGAACTGGCCAGCAAGATCCAAACTGATCCCAAAAAAGCACAGATTTTGCAGCCATATTTGTGTCATTGTCTGAAATGAGGGCAGAGAGCTTGTGCAAAAATCGTTGCAATTCATTTTTAGTGAATTCCCCAAGGTATCTTAACAATGAATGCTGCATACTGTTTAAAATAACCTTTGATTCAGAGTCACGTCTGCGATGCCTTAAAATGCCCCCTGCTTAAGCAAATCAGTGGGTTTTGGAAAGGAGCCATTCTGTCAAAAACGTACTAATATGCTCATAATGTTGGCTTTTTAATTTTCAAAGATTGAGACTGGCTCCACACCTGGAACCCTCCAGTATGATGGTGGCGCTGGAATGGATTGATGTTGAACCTTTTATTGGCTACAAGGTTTCAGATTACATCATTCAACATAAGCGAGTCGAGGACCCATCAGAGGCGGAAATCTACACAGGTAAGCACAACTCACAGGCTTCAGAACAATATTACAGAGAACAGCACCTGCTTCACTCAACTGTAAATAAAATCTGTACAAAAACGGCTTCTTAAAATATAAGGGGAACTATACTACTGGTCAAAAGTTTGTAATAATTTAGATTTTTTTTTTTAAAGGATTAGTTCACCCAAAAATGAAAATTCTGTCATTAATTACTCACCCTCATTACTCACCTTTGTTCATCTTCGGAACACAGATTAAGATATTTTTGATACAATCTGAGAGCTCTCTGACCCTCCGTAGACACCAATGAAACTGCGATGTTCCCAGGTCCAGAAACATAGCAAGGACATCGGTAAAATAGTCCATGTGACATCAGCGGTTCAACTGTCATTTTACGAAGCTACGAGAATACTTTTTGTGCGCAAAGAAAACAATAATAACATAATTTATTCAACAATTCTTCTGCCAGAGTCTTCCACCATTTTGGAGAGTAGCCAAGAACGTAATCCACGTAATCAGCGTTGTTTACGCTCAGTATGCGCATGGTTTCTACCGAACGTAAACAGCGCTGATTACGTTGATTACGTTCTGTCTACGGAGGGTCAGAGAGCTCTCAGATTTTATCAAAAATATCTTAATTTGTGTTCCGAAGATGAACGAAGGTCTTACGGGTTTGGAACGACATGAGGGTGAGTAATTAATGACAGAATTTTCATTTTTGGGTGAACTAACCCTTTAAAGGGTCATTAATTGCCTCTGTTTTTTTTATCATTTAATTTCATTTTATCATTCATTTATCATTTTTTATCATGTTCATTTATCAAGATTTTTACTTCAAAAACATCATAATTTAGTAGTTAATTTAGAAGTAATAGGCTTCTGTCCTGTTTTTAACCCCCCTCATCAGAACACTCCATTTGAATAGGTGTGGTGGATTGTAGACTCTGAAGTAAACACCCTCTGCTATGATTGGCTAAAAGTTGTGTATGTTTGACAGTCTACATCCTTCCCAGCTGGACGCTGCTGTGATTTAGGTTAAACAGCATACATACTCATATGTTTAACAGACAAAGCAATAGTGATCATGTAATAAAAACAGTTACTCATGACATTACTGTCAGATTATATATAGTCGGCACAGCATTGTCTTTTAGTTTCAATCTTTCTGAATATCCTGTGTCGAATTTTGCCTTGTTTTAAACCAATCCGCGGTAAAATGTGTGAACAAAGGACCAAGTTCTTACTGATGTTGTCTGGATCTTCTTTAAAAATAAAGTTTATTCACTCTTTTCTAACATTGGGATCAGAAGGAAGGCAATACAAAGACTGTTTTTTTTTTTTCGCAACTTGGCACTGCACAGCATCTTGTTGTCTTCAGAGTCATCTTTATCGTTTGGTTTCTCCGTAGATATGCGCGTTCGCCTCTCTCGTAAACACTACATGCGTGAATCGGTGGGTGGCGCTAAACAGGCAGTGATGTAGAAGCAGGTGTTAATCTTCTTCTGCGGAGGCAGTGTTTAGCCACACTGTTACATCATAGAGTCGTACATTCCAAAAACTTGTTTTTGGCAGACTGGCTTCAATATAAGCTGTTTTTTAGACTAACAACAAAGTTTTGAGTTCTGAAACTTACAGGATGTTTTTGTAGTGCAAAGAACTCTTATACGTGAAAATATCAAGGGAATTTTGTTTCATGACCCATAAGTCTCTTATGCTTATTAACGCTGCATTTATTTGATAAAAATACAGTAAAAACAATAATATTGTGAAATATTGTTAATTTAAAACAAATGTTTTCTATTGTAATATAGTTTAAAATGTAATTTATTGCTGTGATCAAAGCTGAATTTTCAGCATCATTACTCCAGTCTTCAGTGTCACATGATCCTTCAAAAATCATTCTAAAATGCTAATTTGCTGCCCAAAAAACATTTCTGATTATTATCAATGCTAAAAACAGTTCCATTTCAGGAACTCGAGCTACGTCGAGACGCTGTGGGAACGCCTTCAGCGTGACCACACTCTGAATCACGTGTGTAATCAGTCCAATGGATGGGCTCGACGTCACGGATGGGGTGACATAGTGACCAGGAAGCTATGAAGGCATATGCAGTGGAAACAGTGGCAGCTTCTGTCATCCAACGAAGTGCTCTGTGTGTGTATTTCTTATTTACCGTTGTCTGTCACTATTACAAATAAGTCAGCAATGCCTAAGGCAAAAGATAAGTCGAAGGGTGGGCATGATAAAAGCAAACATCAGTTTAGGCTGTGTGTTCCTCCCTGCCCTCATTACATCACGGGCGGGGATACACACTGCCTTTGCGGGGTGTTTGCTTGGGGGCAAAGCACACTGAGTCAGCTCTCGAGGGATCTGACTGTCCGTATTACAAGGGCCTCTCGCTGCAGACGCTTCGCTCCCGGAGGGCTCTCTTCGAGGAGGGAGCCCTCGCCAGCGTTCCTCATGGCTCAGGCCCCGCTGCTGCCAAGGCAGAGCAGCGGCGGCGGTCGTGGGGATCGCAGATGGATCTGGTGGAGGGAATGGAGATGGGCGAGTCCTTTTCTTCTTCCTCGACCACCAGATCCAGCGCCCCCTCCCAGGGTTTGGAAGCACGCTCTGAGGGAGCGGTTTCTTCCCCCCGAGGAGAGGGCTTGGTGCTCAGATTATTGTCCTCCGAGGAGGGCGAGGTTGAGAGGGTCGACGAACCCCCTCAGTCCACCCAGTATGAGGAGTTAGTGGAGGTAATAACTCGTTCTGTGGCCAAATTAAATCTCGAATGGCCCACTGAGAAGCAGGCAGAACCGAACAAAAGCAAGCTAGATGAACGCGTTTTACGGTCTAAGCTGCTCCCTCCATGCCGGGGCTTGCTGTTCTTCCCCGATCTCCACACCGAGGTATTGAGATCGTGGGCGAGAATATTCTCGGCCCACCTCTTTAGTCCATCATTAGTCGATTATTCCAATGTTGTGAGACTAAGGCCCAATCCCAATTCTATTTTATACCCCTTCCCCTTCCCACACAACAGAGTGTCAAGGGGTAGGGGTGAAAATATTCCCCTAAGAATTGGGGCACCACTACTATGCCGTTACACGTCATCATACGTCGTCTAGCTCCTACAATACACACACCTATACTGTTGTGCATTAGAGCCTCTAATTACCCTTCTATATTAATGCGCTGCTTACTGACACACACACACACACACACATATATATACATATCGTAGATCGCGCAGCTCACACAGCCAGGAGAAAAGAAACTTGTCAACGCTGCCCCACGACTTTTATTAATAAGAGTTTAAATACTGAATCGCTACATTATATTTTCCAGCAACGAGAGGATAAAATCGCAGTTTTTTTAAGTAAACTCACTCTAAAAAGAGAAACGCACAGACGCACATACACGCAACTTTCATCTCTCTCTCTCTCGAAGGGCTGTCTGGCCCTTCCCCTTCCCCTACCCCTACCCCTCCAACCAAAAGAGAATTGAGACACCCCTACCCCTTCACATGAACGCACGAAACGGAGGGGTAGGGGAAAGGGTAAGGGCTAAGGGGTAGAATTGGGATTGGGCCTAAGTGAGCGCAGTTATAGGGTGATGTACCGGGTTGAACAGACACTTGTGGGCTATCTGTCTCCTGGCGTGGCATCGTCCCTAAAAGCCTGTAGCGTCTGGACCAATCAGACACACCATTTTTCATTTGATTTAACAAATCAATTTGGAGTACTGAGAAGGACAAACTTCTGACTCCTTGTCTGACGCAACACAGCATCGGACCCCTCCAAGGGAGGAGCATCCCTTAAAACCAGTCTACACCCCAGAAGCAGCCAGACAACGTTGGATGGAGCCCCAGCATTGCCCACCAAGCCGCTTCATACCACTTCAGCGCTGGTGGGCAAAGGGTACACGGCAGCAGGTCAGGCTGGTTCATGCCTTCACACAATGGCTGTATTACAGGCATACCAAGCGGACCTGCTAAATGAGCGCGAGGAAGTTAAAGCCGATGATATTAGCAAACTCTTGCGAACCGCTGATTTGTCTCTCCGCGCCACAAAAGAGACCGCCAAAGCTATCGGGCAGCCTTAGTGGCCGCGGAGAGGCATCTGTGGCTGACCCTGTCCGACATTAAAGAGAAGGACAGGGTCTTCCTTCTCGACATCCCGCTTGCGATTTCAGGAGGTCCGTAAACATGCGGCAGCGTTTCCTCCCTCGCTTCTCTCTAGCTCATGGGGCTGCTGGACGGGAGCAGTCCCAGCCGTGTGCCTGCTCCTCGTACCAGGAGGCACAGAAATTGAGCGTGAGGATCGGGGCTCATGGTGACGCTCGCGGTCGAAGGCTTCGAAGCCGAAGGCTGATCTGAGTACCGTCCTTTTGGCCAAGAAGTATTCGACCAAGACGCCCTGATATTTATGTTTCAGGGCTTCTGAGGGCAGCCCCCACTGGGGAAGAGCAGTTTACACATCATTACCCGGTGCCCGTCTCTCCTCAGTGCCCTCAGGAGACCGAGCTGTTAACTCAGCCACCGCCGGTGCTTCAGGGCACAGCGGTCTCCGCCTGAAAACGTATCGGCTCTGGGAGGATCACTGCCTCTAAGAAGGTCTCCAGAGTGGCTGGTGAGGTCGTTCCCTGCTGGTCCTCCGCTTCAGGACACCGAACTAGCCGCTCCTATTACACCGGAGGTCAGTCTCTCGAGACTGTTCCCTTAGTAGATTTTCTGGCAGCCTGGAAGCTTCTGCCAAATATCTCACGATGGGTCCTGCAGACTGTAAAAAGAGGTGACAGAATTCAGTTTGGATCTCCTCCGCCTCGTTTCAAAGGGATCGTTTCCACTGTGGTGGGTCCAGAGCAGGCTCCGGTATTAGAACAAGAAGTAAACACTCTCTTGAGGAAGTAGGCCATCGAGGTGGACCCTCCTCTCGACAGAGTGTCCGGGTTCTACAGCTGGTACTTCATTGTTCCGAAGAAGGATGGAGGGTTGCGTCCGATTTTAGATCTGTGCCAGTTGAACCGCTCAGTCATGCGACTGAATTTCAGGATGCTCACGCTCAAGCAAGTAGTGTCTCAGATCAGGTCCGAGGATTTTGTCACAATCGATCTAAAGGATGCATACTTTCAACGGGGTCAGTCTGCTGCTAGTAGATATTTGGCCCGTTCTGGCCGGGTCGAGTATAGTTCTCGGACCTGATTTCCCTTCTCGACGGCTCTCCATGGGAGATTCCCGTCAGGAGGGATCTCCTCTCACAGGCAGAGGGTACGATCTTTCACCCCCGCCCGGAGCTGTAGAAGCTGTGGGTGTGGCCCCTGAGGGGACACAACTCGTAGCTTCCAGTCTCTCAACTGAGGTTGTTGAGACCATCCTCCAATCCAGAGCTCCCTCTACGAG
>NW_015555841.1:468036-469144 GCF_001515605.1 Sinocyclocheilus anshuiensis
CCCCTTCCCCCCGATTGCTCTGCTCCTGGGAGTTCTGGAGAGAGTGCGCCGGGACGGAGTCCGGCTACATTTAGTAGCCCTGTTCTGGCCGGGCCAGGTATGGTTCTCGGGCCTGATTTCTCTCCTCGATGGCGCTCCATGGGAGGTTCCCGTCAGGAGAGATCTCCTCTCACAGGCGGAGGGCGCTGTCGAAGAGCTGTCGAAGCTGTGGTTGTGGCCTCTGAGGAGGCACAACTCATAGCTTCCGGTCTCTCAACCGAGGTTGTTGAGACCATCCTCCAATCCAGAGCTCCCTCAACAAGGAAACTGTATGCCCTGAAGTGGAAGCTTTTCACTTCCTGGTATGGAGATCGTCAGCTTGACCCAGTTAACTGCCCAGTCGGTTCAATGCTGGAGTTTTTGCAGGCTCGATTCTCCACTGGGTTGACCCACTCCACCTTGAAGGTGTACATGGTGGCTATAGCGGCTTACCACGCCCCTCTTGGGGGTCAGTCTGTCGGAAGACACCCCCTGGTTACACGTTTCCTCCACGGTGCACTGAGGCCCCCGGTACGCTCTCGTGTCCCACCGTGGGACCTGGCCGTGGTCTTGGTGGCTCTCTGTAAACCTCCTTTTGAACCTATAGAGGAGGTTTCAGATTGAGTTTTGACACTTAAAGGGGTCATATGATGTGATTTCAAGTTTTCCTTTTTCTTTGGAGTGTTACAAGCTGTTCATGAATAGATAAGATCCCTAAAGTTGCAAAGACTAAAGTCTCAAACCCAAAGAGATATTCTTTATAAAAGTTAAGACTGGTCCAAGCCCTCTTAAAATGCTTCGTTTAAACACGCCCCCACATGTCTACATCATGATGTGGGAAGATTTGCATAACGCCGCCCAAATCACTCAAGCCCGCTGTGTGTTTCGTGTTTCGTTGCAAAATACTTTGTTTGGCCCTCCAAAAGAGGACACAACTAGAAATCAGTGGTTAAGATGTAAGATGTATTTTGTTCCAGAACAGTTCAACCCAAATATTCAGATGTGTGCAGCGCATTTTATAGAGGACTGTTTCCTGATCCTGGGAGAGTAGACTACAATGCCGGCTGTTCTGACTCACAGTCTGTAAGTA
>NW_015555841.1:470854-474265 GCF_001515605.1 Sinocyclocheilus anshuiensis
GAGGACTGTTTCCTGATCCTGGTAGAGTAGACTACAATGCCGGCTGTTCTGACTCACCGACTGGAAGTACGTTTTTTATATTTAAAGAGATTTTATATTTAATATTTTTTATATTTAAAGCGAGTTTTTTGGGCAGTGTAGAGTAGGGCTTGTTGTTTGTCATTTCTCCGATCACGAATGCAGACATGGTTTTATGTTTAGGTGGCGCGATGCAACGCAACGCGTTAAAAGACAGTATAAGTCATTATAATCCGTAATTATGTCCCCACTGAATGCAACAAATGCCTCATTTATAATGGGTTTTTATGTTTTTGTCTCGTCGCCCCGGGACACGGCATCACATTATGGTAAGGGGTGTAACATTTCCGTCACACGCTTGAGGTATTCGGCCAATCACAACGCACTGCATAGCTGGCCAATCAGAGCACACCTCGTTTTTCAGACCGATGAGCTTTGTAAAAATCGACGTGTTTCAGGAAGGCGGGGCATAGAGGAGAAACAATAATGTACAGTATGTGGAAAATAATGTGGTTTTTTTAACCTTAAACCGCATAAACACATTTCATTACACCAAATACACAAAATAATGTTCTTTTTAGCAACATCATATGACCCCCTTTAAGACTGTCTTCTTATTAGCCATTTCATCGTTGAAGAGAGTCAGAGATTTGCAGGCCCTGTCTGTGGCCCCCTCCTTCCTAGACTCTGTGCCTGGTTTAGCCAAAACTTTTCTGTACCCCAAGCTGGGGTACGTCCCTAAAGTGCCCTCCTCTGTGCCACGGCCCGTCGTACTGCAGGCCTTCTGTCTTCCTCCCTTTCAGGAGGCAGACCAGCAGAAGCGTAACTGTATACATACATCCACAGAGCTGCCATGTGGAGGAAATCTGACCAATTATTCGTTTGTTATGGTCCTTCCAAGAGGGGTCTGCCTGCTACTCAGCAGACCCTCAGTCGATGGATCGTTGATGCCATCTCCATGTCCTACGAGTCCTCTGGTCTCCACTCGCCCTTGGGGGTCAAGGCTCACTCCACCTGAAGCGTGACTGCCTCCAAGGCCTTCCTTTTGGGTGTGGCTATGCAGGATATTTGTAATGCTACGGGTTGGGCCTTTACCTTACCTTTGCTTTGTCAGGTTCTACGACCTCGACGTTCATACCGCTCCTGGCTCCTCCGTCCTTTTGCATTAGTTGTGCTAAAGTTCAAACACACTATGCAGGGACTTGAAAGTCTGGCGGTGTGGGCATTCTCGTTCCCAAAGCGTCTCGATGCAGCTCGAGTTCCTGAAGGGGAATGCCTCAAGGCTACTTATGTAACCCTAGTTCCCCGAAGGAACGAGACGCTGCATCTCCTGCCATACTTCCGGCATCCCTGCGAGTGCTTCACTCATTCTATCAGAAGCTGCCACTTTTTCCACCGCACGTGCCTTTATAGCTTCCTGGTCACTATGTCACTCCGTCCGTGACGTCGCACCCATCCATTGGACTGATTACACACGTGATTCAGAGCGTGGTCACACTGAAGGCGTTCTCAAAGTGTCTCGACACAGCATCTTGTTCCTTTGGGGAACTAGGGTTACATACGTGTCAGTCCTGTGTCTTGTGTTTTCCTTCCCCCACGTGCTCCATGTTCAGTTTATGCCCATGTTTGGTTTCCTTCCTGTTCCTGCCCTGATTGTGTTCTATTGTTCCCAGGTGTTTGTTCATTGATTCAGGTGTGTCTTATTCATTCCCTCGTTAAGTTTCCTTCTTAAGCTCTGTTCTGTTTAGTTTCCCTCGTCCGGTATTGAATGTTGTCTTTCCCCGCTACGTGTGTGTTCCTGGTTCCCTTGATGTCATTAAAGTCTCCTTGTTTGAAGTATACTCCACGTCTCCTCATTCCTCGCTCCGCGCTCCCTCACAGTAGCAAACGTGACAATACGTAACCTTGAGGTGTTTTCACTGCTTAATATTTGTGTTGAAACCTTGATACATTTCTGTTCAAAATTTTGAAGTAAAAAAAAAAAAACGCAGTTGTGACAGTAAAGACATTTCTAATGTTAAAAAAAATGAAGATTTCATAAAAAAAGGATCACCGATCACAGTTTTTTGCATCACAGGAATTTCATTTTAAAAGATAATAAAATAGAAAACAATTATTTTAAATTATAAAAATAGTTCACAATATTATTGTTTTAATTTCTACTTATTTCAAAAACATTACCCAAAATAAATAAAATAAAATATAATATAATACATTTTATTCATATAAATATATTCTAAATGTTTGACCGATAGGGTATGTCATTGTATTGATGTGAATAATATATTTAATTTTCTGGCATTATGTGTTCTTCTACTCAACCAGACAGACCAATGTGCATCGATGGAGGATTTATTTGTTTTTCTTAATTTTCACTATTTCTTTTAGCCTAATGGACCTTGTCCAATCTTACAAGATTCTTCCAATAATTTAGATGTGAATGTACCATTCTTACGTCTGTGATCGACTTATAAATTTAATTTCCCAATGCTGGGAAACTGCAGTTCAGTCAGGGCTCTACGATGATGTTATCCTTGTAGCCTGCGGTCAGAGTTTGAATACATAACTGATTGTCTTGTTGATCTGGTCAAATCTCGTTAAGCTTCCATGGCACTACAATTTCAGGGTTACAGGAGCAGAGGGAGATAAAGAGGAGGGCTGGGAGATGGGTTACTAACAGCCTGTGTGACTGGCAGTGACCTGCACCCATCTGTCCGAGTCATGGCTTGTAAGTCAGAGATTGGGTGACAGGAATCTAATAAAAGAGGAGAGACGAAATGTTAAGGTTGAAAAGGTGGGTTTAGTCATCGCAGCCAATCCATCCAGCAGAAGGAGGAGTGCTGATGAGTGAAACCAGGAGATGAAGACTCTGATCGACAGACCTTCATCAGTTACAGACACTGACAGCAGGATTACACCCTCCAGCGACCTGAAACGCTGACCATCAGCTGATCGTCTCGTGTTGTGTTGTTCTTTCTTCCGAAGCAGAGTTTGATTATCGCATTGCAAAATTTCAGTGTGATCCGTGCGTTCAAACATTCGGCAAGAAACAAGTTGAGAGAAAATTATACCAGCGTCACCTTGATGTACCAAGTCCTGTGCAAAAAAATTAATAAATAAATAAACAATAACAAAACACACAAACAATAGCAGAACACAATTTACAGATCTGTGCATATTAAAGTTCAAAAGACAATGAAATATAAAGCCTGCATGTTCTGCTTGTCTCTATTTGACTGAGCGCTGCAAGTTTTTCAAAGGTCTTCATAACAACATGTCAAAATAAAAGTTTAACTTATATGTAAGTTAACTTTAACTTATATTTATATGTTACTCTTGTGCAGCAGAATGCACTTCTCAAAATCACACTAGTAGTGTTGTTATAATTGTGTG
>NW_015555841.1:474349-481429 GCF_001515605.1 Sinocyclocheilus anshuiensis
TATAGTATTGTTATAATAATAATAACAATAACAATTTATTATTATTATTATTATAAATTAAAGTTTTATAAATTCAATTGATTAAACAAACTTTAACGCTTTAATAATAAAACTATTAAAATGAAATCCATAAAGAAAAAACTGAATTTACAATATATATATATATACATACATACGTACATACACTTATACACAATACACTTGTGTTTGTCTGCAGCAGATGCAAGAGGTGAAAAGAATGCAAGCTGATCTCTAAATATATAAGACAGGAAGGCATTGAATGTGAAATGCAAACCGTAAGCAAACAATTATGCAAATTATATGTCATCAGCAGTGTTTTACTTCCACACAGCCCAGACCACTGACCATAAGTGGACTTAGAAAACCACTTTCACACAAAATTAACCAAACTATGAAAGCACCGCTCTAATAGCTCCAGTGTGAAAGCCCCTAAGAAAACCCTGTGATGACAACATGCTTATTTTCTATCCTGTGATTATCAGATTGTGACCATAAACAAAGGTGAAAGACACGCTGACAGGGGCTCTTTTCTCTGAGATTCAAACATCTTTTGGATCATATATCACATTCTGTAAAATTTGAGACAAAAATACACTCTTTGTTTTACAACAAAGGGATCAACTGTTACGATATGAAATAAGAGGATTTGTGGAATAATGAGAGACATTTGGAAATTCTTCAAGAAGGACATTTTGCAGTTTAAGACCGAATGCCTGGGAAAAGAAAACACAGTGTCAACAAGGACAAAATATTTAATAGCTAAACAAATAGTCAAGTCATCTTTCTTAATCCAAATTTCTGGTGTTTTGCTTTTTCTTTTTTTTTTTTCAATGAAAAGATGCAATAATTTGCTGTCCCCCTGAAATGATTTGTCCTTTGCAATAATGTCAAAAAAATTATTTAAACCTATTTTTCTGCCTCTCACCTCCAACCATCCAATTTCATTATGTTTTCATATTCCTTTATTGACTTGTTTTAGCTGATGCATCTGCATGCACCTTTGTTGTCCCCATTTCTTTACACATTGTCTTTCCTTCTCAAAGAGTTTGTTACTTGCCATTCAGCCAGACATGTTAGAGTTATTTAAATCCTGTAAACATTATTAGTGAGTGCAGTGCTATAAAGCTCAAAAGAAACTCAACAGTAAAAAGTCTATAATAAAATTATTATTATTATTAATAATAAATATAATTATTTATTTATTAATACATGTAATTATTTATTTATTTTACTTTACTTTACTTTACTATAGTTTTTTTTTTTTTTTTTTTTTTTTTCTGTTCAAAGATGCCGGACTAACTCTCCCAAAGTTTAACAAAGAGTTAAATGTGTAAACATTTTACCGGAGATTCATAACTTTGGCCAAGTTCTGATCTGAAGTGAATCAGTACATGTCATGTTTGAATGCTTTCTAAAACTGATGCTTAGTCTGCAATATTTACATTTTGCCATGAGGACTATACAGTTAAAAAGTGAAAACAAAAATAATATTTTATCCAAAAAAACCCTTCTCTCTTTCTGGCAAATCATGTTGTGATAAAAAAAATAAAAATAAAAATCACAACCAACTGTTGTGTTCACCTTAGGCAGTTGACTCACTGCCCACAAATATGTTTTACATTTACTAATTAAACTAAATGAGATGTTTAGCTTTGTGCTGACCAATGCTGGGAAGCCAGAATGTTCTTGTCTTGCCATCTATAAACAACTTTATTACATGCTGTTTGCCTCACAATTTTGTACACATAAAATCAGATTCTCGGCAACAATGTGTCACCACACGTTACCATTAGCTTAACATCCTGAGCCTGGCTGACACATATTCGCACAGCGGGATGAGGAAGGTTTTACATGTTCAACTGCAAGTCTGCAATTCTAATGGGTTCTGACAAGACCTCAACTCGCTTTCTGTACTTTTACTGTCTCCACTTTAACACTTTTTTTTTATTTGCATTGGAAAAAAGAAGGATTTAGGAGGGACAGAACTTTACCTTTATATTATATTGATCCCTGAAAGAGGGTCGACAGTATGCTTTTTGCAAGTTCCCTTCATTTTCTGGCACAAGAGTTCTGTGGTAAATTGTTTTGATGGCTTTTTATATTTGGCTGTTGCAGAAGAACTTTTATTTTTTTGTTTTGTTTATTTTTGTGCTTTTTGGAGTTGCAAGTAATGCAAGTAAAACTCACTGTCCTAAAAGTCAGAATGAATCCATCATGGACACAGTCAAAACATTAGACAATCCAAAATCAAAATCAATAGTACATCATTACTAGGAAAAGGGAAAAACAAGGGAAAATGTACAGTGCAATTATAACAAATTGACATAAATAATAATAATAATAATAAACAAAAATTAGGGGGGGGGGTTGTGTCTTACTTGAGAATTTTGATCAAGAGTTTCCTGTAATAAAGCATCATTTGGGTCATATAATTGAATAAAGTGGCCAAGCATGTAACTAATTTTACATAAATCCACCATTGTCAAAAATAGGTTTTGTTGTGTAGAAATGCAAATAAAGGGTTAGGCAACATGGTGAATCCATATCTAGTTGAATAGATCAGTCATCTAACAGAAAAGGCTGGATGAATGGGACTTTTCTTTAGTATTGTGAACATGTTGGTTGGAATGCTGTTGCCTTTTTGACAATTTTTTTTTTCTTTTTGACGTTGAACTCTTGCCACATAGACATAATTGTTGTAAACCTCTAGATGGCATCCGTTTGCTGAAGCACAGCTCACTGGCACAGTCAAGGACTTGAGTAGTGCTGGAGGAACCAAGTGAGATGTTTCATGGATATTGCTATCTGTTAGCTCTGACCTTGTGAAATTTAACAGAGATTGCATGAAGCCAAACCATAGTCCCTTTTCAAAATCACATTTTGGATATGGAACCAACATAAAAGGACTTGCCCTGCTGTGCAGCTGACATTTGTCTCTCTCTCATCTGATTCCTTCATTTCCTGCTACATTTGTCCATTTGATTTAGGGCCAACTGCTTTAAAAGTTTCCAGAAGCATTTGAACATGGTGGACGATAAGCGAAAAGAGCATATACAGACATATGACGTAACGCATTTTCTGTTCTTTTCTAACATTGCATTGCTCAGCAGTTGCTCTGTTTGCAGATGTGTTTGGCTTCAGACTTAAAATCTCAAACTTTTGTTTGTAGACTTTGGTATCTTGGCAAATCTGAGCAGAATGAGACATTGTTGTGATCTCTTCTAAAACTCTCCATTTGCTCTCTATTTAATCTCATTGCTGTCTGTGGGAAATGGCTGATATATCAGGAAGATCTCATTTCTGAATCGTTTATGGTGAGAAAATTGGTTACTGTAATGAATTCAGGTCATGTGAACCTCACAGTTTTGGGCAGAATACTATTATATCTTACATTTTTAGTGACTGTTCTTGTTTGGTCACACTTTTGTTTGGGGATCAGTTCCCATTAACTACAACTTTTGCCTCAAACTCCAAATTTGCTGCTTATTATTAGTTAGTAAAGTAGTTAAGTTTAGGTATGGGGTAGGGTTAAAGGATCTAAAATATGGTCAGGCAGAATAAGAATTTTGCAGTTATTATTTTGGTGATTATTGTCACATTTGCCACCAACTCCAATGCTTTACAACAGCTGCAATTCTGAAGTTTCATGCATAATGACGTAACGCACTTGTCTCATATAGACTGGTGACGGCGCTTTGTGCTGCAGCGGGATTTCGCAGTCGCAAGACCACACATGTTGGTCTGAGTTTCTTAATTTGGGTGAGCTGGTGTTCCTGTTCAACCGGCAGCCTGGAAGAAGCATGCTTCTTCCAAATCCGCTAATTAACGACGAGAAGGGTGTCAGAGTGTGAGTATCTCTCACTGTTCCTCGCCGCAGACACGTAATGGGATTCTGCAGGATGGGTGGGGGGAAATGCGGAGGGAACCAGCCGCCACATGCCAATGATGTCATCTCACAGCTCCGCTGTCAGACGGCGCGCTGTAGGACATTCGATCTTTGATTCTCATCTCCATTTCAGCCTCCCGTCACACCGTTTCTTATCGGAAATCCGTCACTGTCCGACACCTCCTGCTCCCCGTCTCCCTTGCCGAGGGTCGAGACTTCGCTCCGCAGAGGGCTATCCTTTTGTTTACATAACAATTCCTACATCACCTTTGAGCCGAGCGCCGTCCCAGAATGCCAATGCTAGTCGATAAGCCAGCTTGTCTGAAGCGAGATTCAATTAAAAGGAAATAAAAGGGTGTCCTTCAGGATGAGTGGAGATAACGAATTGGAGAACCTCAGCTGACTTGCTTTGTTTGCTTAATTAAGGATGACCTCATCGCTAAAAATGGCTCCCGCTTCCCCTGGTGTCACGAGCGGAGCCATCAGCAGATTAGAGTACAGGCAGCAAGCCAAGTTTGGCTTCTTTATTCAGCACACACACATTCGCCCGCACGTCTGGGGTTAATATTTTCAAATGAACACTCGAAATACATTATTTAGGTAGCACTTTACAGTAATTAACTAACATTAACTAATCTAACCTTATTGTAAAGTGTTATAATTATTTGTTATTAAAGCATATATATGTTCACAAAAACACTTAAATTAAACAGAAAAGCAAGCAGGTGTACATGATTTTGCGTTGCAGCCAATACAAATAATAACCGTCCAGGTTCGGTTGTAGAATCACATCTGTGCTTCTGAAATTATTATCTTTTTCTGTATAGTGTAGTAGTTAGCTTTCTCTGTGTCGTATGTGGCCGCTTGTCAAGCATGAAAAACACAAGTTTTATTTAAATTCTGAATATATTATCGTATGCAGCATGCAAAGAGTGCTCTCTTTAAATTTATTAAAAACTGTCACTCATTCATCATGATCTCACAAAGTTCCAAAAAAAAAAAAAAAAAAACAAGAAAAACGTTTTTAAAACGTTAAAAAACATCCAAATAACGTTTTAATAATTTAATGGGAACGTTAGCAAAACATATTTTTGTTAGCTGGTGTATAACACATTGGTATACTGCCAAATATCCAATGTCAACTTTCACAAACCAGTCAACAAACAAGCTTTCAAATTCCTTGTTTACACAAAGGCAGTACAAAATAAAAGTAAACTACTCACCAATCAAATTTAGACGCTGTGCCTTTCCACCTTTTAGCCTAAAAGTGATTTTACAAATAAGCGGTGAGTGTGTGGATTCCAACCTAAACACCTCTGATGGGCCATTGCGTTTTAGAAATCAACAAACATGTCTGTGATTATCTACATTGCTCACCTCTGCGAAAATGCATTGTAAAAACATTTGACGCTTTCCAAAGCAGAAGAGCAGAAGATACACTGGATTGTTTGCCAAATCTATTTCGTTATGCTATTATTACGAAGAAAACAGATCCTAGACCAGGGGTTATGGGCAGCTTTTCCATCTAAAAGCAATCAGAAGCAACAGTAGGCAGTTGTATGAGTAAGACTACATGCTAAACTCAAGTCCGACCGTCCCCCTCGGTCCGAAGGGGGAGCACAGGGATGTCCATGGGGGGGCCAGGCCCCCCTGCCACCCCCTCTGGTGCAGGGCCTGAATACAAGTATGGCAAAGATGGAAACATTTGGATTCTTGTCGAATGAGAGAGGCTCGTGAGCTCAATGCCATTTCAGCTTTGCTTGAAGTTTGTGTGCTTCATAATAAATACCATTAGCTTATAGCGTGATTTTTTTTAATATTATATATCATTTTATAGCTGCTTATTTTGTCATTCTTGTTCTGTAATATCGTTAAATGTAAAGGATTTGTTGTGGACTGAAAGGAACTAAATAGGCTAAATAATGTTTATGTTTGTAAAGGTTTCCTTATATTTACCGGTATTTAATATACATAAACAGATAATGTCATTGTTTGCAGTTACAAGGTTAACGGGTGTTTTTGGAGTGAGATCAGTTTCTCTTTCATGAGATTACTTCCTCTTTTTGACCGGGTTTTGTTTCTCCTTGTCGTAAACTCTAAGGGTGAGGCTTCTAAACCGGGGTGTTTTTAGGGGCGTGATATTCAAATGATGATTGTTTTATTTAGCCGTCACATTTATCAACATACGATCATCCGTCCGATGAGATTGACAGCATACAAATGTTTCATGAATCACACGTGAACTCTGTCGTAAGTTGATTTGTGCGCATGGATCTGCGCTCGTTTCTACATTTGATTGATAAATGAGGCCCACTGTGTTTGGTACTTGAATTCAGGAGAGCTGGTGCCACAATGATATGATGACTGATCATGTGGTGGCCAATTAGCTCATCTAGCATTTAACTCTAAAAGTGCAAGGTTTCTAAAGGGCAAACCCAATCAGACCAATTTAAGCCACTTAACCGCATGGAATTTTCTCTCATTATCCAGTTATAGAACACTGTTTGGTAGAGAAGAGCTTCCCAAAGTGTGGGCCTCAGGTATTGCAGGAGGGCATGGCCTAGGCTAAATCATTCAAATTACATTGATGTCTGTTTTTTTTTTTTATCATAATATCACTTTGAAATATATCAATACTAACAATTTATTTTCATTATAGTAAGGTGAGATACCTTTCATATTTCTAATTGTATTGCATTAGTTATTTCTAACAGGCAGGGCCGGATTTACCTCTTTTCGTGACATAAGCAAAATACATTTTTAGGCCCCCCTTCCCTATTAAAGGGGTCATAGGATGCCCATTTTCCATAATTTGATATGATTCTTTAGGGTCTTAATGAAAAGTCTGTAACATAGTTTGGTTAAAATGTCTCAATGGTAGTGCAAAAAACACAGTTTTACCCTGTCAAAAACAGCTCTTTTCAGAGCACGCAGTTTTGTAGCATTTTCCTTTAAATGTTAATGAGCTTTGCTGACCCCCCACCCCACACTGGGTGGATTTTTATCATTTTAGGGTGGTTGTGTACACACTGCCAACACACATTTCAGTTCAACCAACTTGTAAAAGTGCATGTAGCATTATATGACCCATTTAATATAATAGGCCTAATACTACCACCCAAGCAAAAAAAAAAAAATTTGTATATATATATATACATATATATATATATATA
>NW_015555841.1:481600-485692 GCF_001515605.1 Sinocyclocheilus anshuiensis
AATAAAAAAAACATTTTTAGTGAATTGTTGGCCTTCTGGAAAGTATATTCATTTACTGTACATGTACTCAATATATCCTATCCAAAATAAATCATTATGTATCAATACAGAAATATTACTGTATACTGACATGAGAATAATTTTCTCTGATAACATTTTAGCAATCAGTTTGTGTGTTTTCTATCAGCTTTTTAGAATCAGAACTAGCTATCCCAGATTTGTGAACGAATCACTCTTTTTATCTAATCAGTCAAAAGAGTTGTTCATGATTCAGTTTGATTCAATAGGACAGTTCACTCATGCACTGAATTGTTTGCAGTGAATTCTCACATTGAAGTAGTAATGGGACAAAAAAAAAAAAACAGTGCAGGATTACTTAGATATTTACCTACATAAGGAACAATAATCGAAACAAAACAATAATAATAATTCTAAAAATATATAAAAAGCAAAATAAATAAATAAACAAACAATAGAAAATACAATGAAAATAAAATATATAAAATTCTCATCTTATCAACAAAAATATTTCTTAATCAGTGGAAACCGTTACAGTGTTTTCTATCGCAATAAGCGCTTGCGTTCAGTCAATAAAAATCGAATGTAGTTCTTAATTTGTTTCAGAACTGAGAAAGACTGTTCCATTATTAGGTGCGGCGACGTGGCCACATAACCACTTTGAGAGTGCATTATTTCAGTCACAATCACACATCAATTGTTCAGATGATTTGTTTCAAGAGATTTGACGTTTCCGTCCTGAATTCTTGTGTGTGTTGAACTAGCTAATTTTTTACGCACCTCATCCCAAACCTACCAAATTCCAAAACGTCATTTTAGAGCTAATAACAGAGGCTTGAGCCATTGATATGCAGGCTAATGCAGTTATTAATGCAGTCTAACGCAGTTATTAAAGAGAGAGAGAGAGCGAAAGAGAGAGAGGGAGAGAGAGAGAGTAAGTGCGTGTGAATATGTGCGTCTGTGCGTCTCTCAGCAGTGTTCAGCCACAGCGTCTAGTAATAGCAAATCTTTAAGTTGAACTGCTTCAAGAACCTCGCTACTGAGAAATGTCATGTAGCTTTTCAGCTGCGAAACTGAGCGCAAACCAGCTTCGATGAAGTAGCGCCTGCAGGGATGCAGGGAGTATGGCAAAGAGACGCAGCGTCTCGTTCCCTCTGGGAACCATGGTTACATATGTAACCAAGAGACGTTCCCCTTCAGGAACTCGAGCTGCATCGAGAATAGCTTTGGGAATGAGAATACCCACTGCACCATACTACCAAGTCCCTGCCTGTGTGTGTATCTCATGAGCACATCACGAAGAGAGAACTTGGGAACCTGGGGTAGATGCCAGATCTAGGTTATAGAAGTGGACAAATGAGCCATTGGTATGCAGGCTAACAGAAGTTATTAATGCAGCCTAACGCAGTTATTAGCGAAAGACAGAGAGAGGGACAGAGAGATTAAGTGCGTGTGAATACTTGCGTCTGTGCGTCTCTCAGCAGTATTCAGCAGCAGCGTCTACTAATAGCGAATCTTTGAACTGTTTCAAGAACCTCGCTACTGAGAAATGTCATGTAGCTTTTCAGCTGCGAAACTCTTATTAAAAAAACAGTGCAGGATTACTTAGATATTTACCTACAATCCATTGTAAGAAACAAAACTTGCAGAAGTCTTCAATCATTTCTCAAAGATTAAGCAGCTCTGTACTGCTTATGAATGACACCGTACTGCAGGTAAAGATGATTTTTATCTATTTATATCCAATAAAATCAAATAAAATAAAAATTTTAGTTTTTTTTGTTAGGCTTCTGTACCCTAGCTCTGATAAAAAGGCTAGAAACGCCCCCAGCATCAACTTTGCCAAAAACGTCTCTAGGTTACGTATGTAACCATGGTTCCCCGAGGGCTGAACTGCTTCAAGAACCTGCTACTGAGAAATGCGAAACTATTTTATTGATACATTCGTGGGGCGAATGTATCAATATGTATCGGACGAGCGAGCATAGACACGTGCCTAGAATGCCTATGCATAAATCCGGCCCTGCTAACAGGAATGAGTCATAAAATCCGGAAATGAGTTGCATTTTAGAACTTACAGGGCTGCGTTTCCCAAAAGTTTCGTAAGCCTAAGAAGTTCGTAAAAACGATCGTACAACTGATCTTAATATTACGGTCTGTTTCCCTAAAGCATCGTAACTTAAGTAGCACTTGAAAATCATCGTAGATCTACGAGTGCTCTGGAGTAATCGTAAAGCCCCAAGTGCCTCGTAAGAAGACAGATTTATGCGGTCACCTGCAGGACAATCGGCAGATTACACCTTTAACTTTATCTAAGTGCAATGTGATTATAATATAAGGATATGATTGTACTTTATTGTACACTTTATTACTCGTTTGTGTTGTTGTTGTTTTTTAAATGAATTTATAAATGAAATAATTAAAAAGGGCAGAAAAAATAGAAATACACATCTAAATTAAATGACTGAACAAAAAAAAAAATGAATTAAATAAATAATGTAGGAAATATGCTTCAAAGACTGGGGGGGGAAAAATCTGTCAATGACTTGCTGACTTGCACGAAAACCAGCAATGTATTGGACCCGGAAATAACGTCTCTGTATAGATATGATATACTATAATATAATATAATATAATATAGGCAGGGGTATCAGTGAATCTCCGCGAGGGCACTGAGGAGGATCGGGCACCGTATACTGAGGTGTTCAAGATAGATGAAGTGTCTGGCTCTCTCTCTGGGGGGAAGAAACCGCAGCGCGGGCTTCCGAACCCTGAGAGAGAGCCGCGGATCTAGCGGGGGAGGACCGAGAAAAGGACAAGCCCGTCTTGGATCCCTCCGCTAAATCCACTTGCGATCCCCATGACAACAGTCTACGCTGTGCCTCGGCAACAGCGGGACCACTGCCAGCGGGATCGCAAGCCTGGCCACTCTCATGAAACACGGCCAGGCGAGAGTGGAGCGTGCGCAGCGAGAGCAACTCGCAGTCATGACAATCGGCTCCCTCGAGAGCTGACCGTGCATGCTCCACTCCTAAACAAACGACACACAAATCGTGTGTATCCCCCGCCGCCAGATATCGTGGGCAGGGAGGAACACAACGTTTGTAATGCCGTTCGCTCGCCATAGACTTTGACTTTGCTTTCTTAGACATGATATGAATGCTTGTGCTGACAGACAACAATAAATAGACAGACACATACACAGAGCGCTACTGAAGAGCAGAAGCTGACTTGCGCTCTGCCGGATGCGCTTTTATACTTTTTCGTGCTTACGTCACCCCGCTCGTGACGTCTCGCTGCTCAATTGGGCTGATTTGACACGTGCTTCAGAACGCAGTCACGCAGGGGTGTTCCCAAAGCGATTCTCGAGCAGCTCGAGTTTCTGAAGGGGAATCACATTTCTTATTGCATCACTTGCACACTGCTCTCATTTACTTGAAGAGAAGAGTCTCTACTAGAACCCTGCACGGGCCTCAAATTTAGGCCCTAGCCCGGCCCTGGCCTGAGACGCTCAGGCCCTAGCCCGGCCCGTTACCGACAGTTAATCAGAATTACCGGCCTGAGTCTGACCCGAGTCCGTCTTTTTCCCCTTCTCCCAAAACAGCTTATACTACCGTTTCAGCTATTAAAATAGTTCAGTTTTGTATGTAATGGCAAAGTGATTATATTTCGGTTTTTTTTTTTTTTTTTTTTATTAAGTTAATTTAAAAAAACGCTGTGAGCATTTTTTGTTCGTTAAATATATGTTTTTGTTTTTTTAAAGTAATGACCAAGCGGCTAGCAGCAGACAGTGAGCCTATGTTTTATCAATTTAGCCTTATAAAATCATCACGACTTGACTAAAATTAAATCTATAAATATAAAACAGTTCAAGCATATAACAATGTTTAAACGTTAAACCTTGATAAACGTGTGCTATATCCAATAGTTTGTGCGGAGAGTGGAAGCTGAAGCGTGCTTTGCAGGACATGGAGGCGCTAGCGCGATCACTTGCTTTTTTTTTTCAGTGGATACGCCGTAATTTTTGCTCATAAAGGTAAGAGTAATACATCATTCGTAACTGTAAAGGGTCTA
>NW_015555841.1:486245-486790 GCF_001515605.1 Sinocyclocheilus anshuiensis
AGTGGAAACAACTTAAAATACGCAGTCATTTTTGCTCATAAAGGTAAGAGTAATACGTCATTCCAAACTGTAAAGGGTCTACTTTTATTTGTGTCCACTCACAATATCAACCAAACGTTGTGCTTTTATAAAATAAAGAAAACAAACATGATGCGCTTTCTGCCGTCTGGTCTTGAACAGGAGCGCTTCACAAAAATGAACCGAAACTCAGCGAATAAGCTACATGCTTCACAGACATGATAAATATATCTATAGAAAGCTTTAAATTACTACTTAACGAAATAAAACGAATCAAAAACAAAAACTCTTTCATTATAATCATAATCTGTAAAGATGCACTTCTCTCTGAAGGCACGTCTAATGAGGATCGGCAACTTCATCCTTGTGACACCGATTCAGAAAACACTACTTTATTAGTAAATAATTAAAATATCTCCTTACTATTTTCCCCTGACACATTTATGGTAATTACTTTTGCCGGTGCTTTGCGACAAGTTTAAGCCTATTGCGTGCATTTGAACGCAGAACTCTTCAGCTGCGCTGAC
>NW_015555841.1:487326-488856 GCF_001515605.1 Sinocyclocheilus anshuiensis
GCACCACTGAACTCTGACGGACTCTCCCACTCCCCCCTCCCAAATACACACACACAGTCACTTTAAATCAGTCTAAATAAGCTCTTTTTGCACTACAAATCATTATATCTGCACTGTTGTTTACTTCACTGGTTTGCACTCTATCTGCCATGTGCCGTGTGCTGCTTTATATATATTTTTTTATATATTTTTTTACATTTTACCTTATTTGTATATTTGTATAGTTGTATTTTATACTTAATCTGTATATCTGTATTTATGTTCTACTGTTAGTGTTATCTGTATGCACCAAGGGTCTGAGAGTAACGCAATTTCAATTCTCTGTGTGTATGTGCTGTACATGTGGAAGAATTGACAATAAAGCAGACTTGAACTTGAACTTGTACTGCTCATGGGAAAATAAACACCGTCGAGCCGCTCTGGACAGTCGCGGTAGCACGGTCTCGTGTTGTTTCCACCAGCGCGGCAATTTTTTTTCATCACTAATTGATGGATGTCTAAAATATAAAAATAAGGAGAAGCCTAAAACAGGCCTGAGGCCCGGCCCGCATCTGAATTATGACGTGAAAATTGGCCCAAAGCCCTGCCGGAGGAGCGTAAAAAAGTCGGGGCCCGTTGGGCCCAGGCTAAAATGTAGGGCTCTTGCTAAGTTAATGAAAGCTAAACAAGGTCTTGTTTTGCATTGTTTTGTCCTGACTTGTCTAGCCTTGTGTTGTTTTGTCCTGTCATTTGTTTTGTTGTTTTGTCTTGTTTTGTTTTAAGACTTTGACAGAGACTTTTCTCTGCAGGGTTATTCTCTTTTATTCTTAAGGATGAAGTAGGCCATCACATTTATTTTCTTCTCGTTCCTCTCCAGGGAGGGTTTAATCAATGCTTCTGTATCAAGTGCACTGGCTCAAATCTCATGGTTAGGGCCATTATACAGACTGTGTCTCCACTAATAAATTGAATAGACATAGTGATGTCAGATTAGCAAATGGCCCTTTAAAATGCAGAGCTATGATCTCTCTCTCTCTCTCTCTCTGTATATATATATATATATATATATAAAACTCTTTCATTATAATCATAATCTGTAAAGATGCACTTCTCTCTGAAGGCACGTCTAATGAGGATCGGCAACTTCATCCTTGTGACACCGATTCAGAAAACACTACTTTATTAGTAAATAATTAAAATATCTCCTTACTATTTTCCCCTGACACATTTATGGTAATTACTTTTGCCGGTGCTTTGCGACAAGTTTAAGCCTATTGCGTGCATTTGAACGCAGAACTGTTCAGCTGCGCCGACGGCACTTACCATGCTACTGATACAAACATGGCGGCGCGTTCACACGCTGCGGCTTCTCTCTCTCCCGATAGAAAGGTGTTTTCGTGTTTTTTGTCTTGTGAGTCGCAGTGTTTTTGTACGTATTCGTCGCGTCTATCTGTCTCGAAGCGCGCATACAGTCGTGAGTTTCTGCTCGATGTCGGCAGAACCACATTTTTAGAGTTAAACTCTGCGCACGCCGAAGAGCTGCGGGATCTC
>NW_015555841.1:489206-491106 GCF_001515605.1 Sinocyclocheilus anshuiensis
TTTTTTTCATCACTAATTGATGGATGTCTAAAATATAAAAATAAGGAGAAGCCTAAAACAGGCCTGAGGCCCGGCCCGCATCTGAATTATGACGTGAAAATTGGCCCAAAGCCCTGCCGGAGGAGCGTAAAAAAGTCGGGGCCCGTTGGGCCCAGGCTAAAATGTAGGGCTCTTGCTAAGTTAATGAAAGCTAAACAAGGTCTTGTTTTGCATTGTTTTGTCCTGACTTGTCTAGCCTTGTGTTGTTTTGTCCTGTCATTTGTTTTGTTGTTTTGTCTTGTTTTGTTTTAAGACTTTGACAGAGACTTTTCTCTGCAGGGTTATTCTCTTTTATTCTTAAGGATGAAGTAGGCCATCACATTTATTTTCTTCTCGTTCCTCTCCAGGGAGGGTTTAATCAATGCTTCTGTATCAAGTGCACTGGCTCAAATCTCATGGTTAGGGCCATTATACAGACTGTGTCTCCACTAATAAATTGAATAGACATAGTGATGTCAGATTAGCAAATGGCCCTTTAAAATGCAGAGCTATGATCTCTCTCTCTCTCTCTCTCTGTATATATATATATATATATATATATAGTATATATAATGGTAATTATATTGGTTTATATGGTAATAATGAAGAGAAATTCATAAGTGCTGTTCTTAGATAATCATAACAACATGAAATCAGGATCTTGTGGCTTAATGTGTAATACTCTTTATAAAGTGCATTATATGGGTTCGTAAATACCTTCATAATTTCTCAAATATTTACTTCATTTACATTTAATTTGTTAAATAAAATCGTCACCAAAAGTACAAACTTTAAGTAAATTTTGTGTATGATTTATAGTCCATATATTCAATATTTTAAAACCAATAATTGTCATATATTCAATATTTAAAAACAATAATTGTCAAATGCATGCATACAGTAAATACATAAATGTATATGCATATTATTATGTTCTATTAATCTAATCTACATGTTAAAGTATACTATCTGTCCAATGCACTTTTAATAGAAAGCTTTCTTTAAAGTTGCAGTCCATAACCTTTTTTGGTTCAAAATTATCCAAAATCAATTTTTGGGCAAGTATATAACCAGCCAGTGTTCAAAAATATCTCCTTGCCTTAGCCCGATTTACAACGGTAAAGAGTCCTGGCTAATAGGCTATATTGCACGTGAGGATGCTGCAGGTGGCGGATCATTAATAGCCTTTTCTCATAGCAGCTGGAATAATTAAATTTATAATTTTGATGGCAAATTGTAATCCAGAAAGTTCCATGCGACAATCATCAGTGACAACTTGAGATTGACCCGTAGTCACCAGCAGTCTACAGGTAACACTAATACACACTAAATACATGTAGTCACGCAATACTGATGTTGTTAACATTAACATTTTGAGAACAAAGTATAACAATAATAATAATTTGCATGGTTTGATGTGATATGAGCTAAGCGATCGTTAGATATAATCATCATTGGTAGCACGGTATATTGTAATACTAGGGCTGCCCTCGACTAAATATTTTTCTGGTCGAATTTGTAGCATTAGTCGACTAATCGCACGTTTTTTTTAAACCATTTAAATCATAATAATGAGCCTTTAATCGCCTACGTAGCCTAATAGGCGCTCAAGTGCACGCATAAAGCTTGCCACAGCGCACCGCAGAAGTAATAATTATAAATGTGTCAAAGAAAAACAGTAAGGAGGCTGCATTAAAATTTTAATAACTTATGGATAAACTAGTGCTTTCTGTGTTCTCGGTTTAAGAGATGAAGTCGGCGACACTGACTCGTCATCTCCGCAGTAGTGGATGCATCTCTATGCAGGTTTCATACGGATTACATAATCTAAGAATGCTTGTTTTCCATTTGAATTGGTTCATTTGAAAGTAGACATTTCTCT
>NW_015555841.1:491659-509794 GCF_001515605.1 Sinocyclocheilus anshuiensis
TTCGCGCTCAAGTTCACAGAGACCGAGACGGCAGAAAGCACATCCTGTTTGCTTTCATTATTTTACAAAATCGCAATGTTTTGTTGTTATTGTGAGAGCACACACGTAAATGTAGAGTCTTTACAGATTTGAAAGATGTATTACTCTTATCTGTATGACCAAAAATTATGGAGTATTTTAAGAGCAAGTGACGACACTGGCGCCTCCATCTGTCCTGCAGCGAGCGCGCTACTCTTCTGCTTCCACACTCCGCACAGACATTTTTCTACTTTTTCGGCATGTAAAGTTGCTGCTACTTAAATATTTCATAGACAAGCGTTTGGATGTCCTGCCCGATGTACTACATTACCACAAAGACCAGCCATTAACGATCTGTCCGCTTCACGGACTGTGTGACTTCACCAATGTGGATTTTTTTTTCTGCGACTAATAAAATTTTGGTCGACCAAGCCTCTTCTGTTCGACTAGAGGTTAGTCGCCCATTAGGGGGTAGCCCTATGTAATACACCCCCCCCCAGTTGGTCAGAACAAAAGTACCAGAGATGTTATTTACTTGTTCAGATGATATTTTCCAGTGAAAATTCTTATCTGAGTCATAATTCCAAGATGTAGAATCTGTGATTCTGAAGTACTGTGAATATCCACACCAGTGCGGTGACTGACAGCTACACATACTCCTCGAAACATTTGATTCATCCACGCTGAGAAGCCGTGCCGATGCACAAACCACATAAAGATGATAATTCCGCAAATAACTGCAATTGCAGGTTCCAAACAGAGATGGCGACAAAGAGGCAAATAAAATATGCCCTGCATACATCGTAACACAAATCTCCTGTAGCCTGTTGCATGAAGCTAGCTGAACAAACTCAGAGTTTCAGAGAAGGTTTATAGTCGACAAACCCAAACAAATCCAACCTGATTTAGATCAGGTTCATCGGGCTCACAAAGCTTAATATAAACGTTCTCTGTCAATGCAGAGTTTGATCCAGAGTTTGTGATTAAAGGTGGGGTAAGTGATTTCTGGTAGCCAATGTTGATATTTCAAATCACCAAAACAAACACGCTCCTACCCCAAAAAGGGTCTCGCCCCTATTTTGATAGCTCCGCCCCACACATACATAGCTGAAGGGAATGACAATGCGATTGCAGATGAACAAACAAGCGAACATGACACACGAGCATATTCAAGCAAAAGTCAGCATATATTAGTTATGTGAAACAAAGCAAAACCAATGTTACTCACGTATCGAGAAGAAACAAAGCAACCTCGGCGTCTGATCGCAGGCCTTCCCACTCCTTGAGTTCTCTCCAGCGCTGGAAAGCTGATCCGATATTTACACGGGTCCTACTTCTTCCCTTATCATAAGCCTTCTTTTGTTCCGCAGACGTTTTCCTCTTTTTTTATTTTATCTGCCATCTCTATCTTTCTGTCGTCGCTTGGCTCGGCTAATGTCCGTCCTGTGCACTGAGCGCTCTCTCGTCCCCATCATTAGTAGACACGCCCCTTACTGCTGATTGGCTACAAGTTTGTTTTGGTATTCGACCCGACTCGGTTTTCTAAAGCGTTTTTGAAAAAAATACATTCCCCACCTTTAACTTTGGAGTGTGTGCACCTGAAAGTGTGACACTTGCAGCAAACAGCCAATCACACGATTTCCCTTATCATAAGCCTTCTTTTGTTCCGCAGACGTTTTCCTCTTTTTTTATTTTATCTGCCATCTCTATCTTTCTGTCGTCGCTTGGCTCGGCTAATGTCCGTCCTGTGCACTGAGAGCTCTCTCCTCCGCATCATGAGTAGACACGCCCCTTACTGCTGATTGGCTACAAGTTTGTTTTGGTACTCAGCACTTGCAGCAAACAGCCAATCACACGATATATATATATATATATATATATATAATTTAATTTAAATGCTAAGCTGAAAATGAATTGACACTTAATATAATAATCATATGAATATATTATATGAATTATAATTAATATAACCTAAATATAATATATAAGTAGCCGCAAAAGTCGGGCAATTTTGTCTCTATTAATTATTTGACTAAACTGCTTTCATTTTCATAAACTGTTTTGTGTGATATACACTTGGAATTGTAAAAAAATACAGTCAGAACTGACCCTTCGCAGGGAACTTGATTGACAGGTGATCTGACCAATGATAACGCAGAATCTGCCATTTTTGTCCGACAAACAAACCAGACAGGAGAGTAGATTAACGTTGGTGGACTTGAACTTGAAAAATGGTGTGTTGACGTCTTTCCGCAGTTGAAACAAGATACCTTCTCATGCTCATTCATGTTTATTTCATGCTAAAACTAGTAAAGAGGAAGAGATGGTTCATGTGCCGTTTAAACTGAGATGCGGTTTCGCGGCTTGTGTGCTGCCATTACGATTATTTAACTGCTCCCGATCAAGATGGAGCGTCCCCGAACTCAAATCGTAAATATCAAACATGTTTGATATTTACGACTCTTGATCTGGCTGCCTCTGACATGATACCCGCGATAGCCAATGAGAGCAAGCAAGCGTCACTTACCGGATGTTGCGTGCTTCTATAGCTGAAACTTGGCAGCCACAAAAATGCCACGAAAGCAGAATACATCACCCATATGTGTAAACATATGTATAAACATATGTATATGTTTGGTGTGCCTGCCCTGTTTGGATCATTTTCAGTGTGGATTATTGAAGAACCTTATCTTCGTCTTTGTGTGCTTTTAACAACCAAGTTTGACACCTCTTCTGGTTTTGTTAATTGCTGTAGCATACTGTGAATTTACATTTAATTCATCTCTTTTGCCATCTTGCTTTGGAATCGACAAAGAGTTTGTGTATTAACCCCAGACTTGCTTGACAGCTACGATTACCTCACTAGTCTATCTCTAAAATAAAACCTGTTCCTTGAGATTTTCAGTGTTGACACATTCCAACCAGCTGTGGCTGACACATGATTTACTTTGAATATACAACTGAAACACGCAGACACTTCAGATATTGCATGTGTAGTGGTGTGTGCTGTACTGGCAGTTCTCACATCCCCATGATAAAGTTGTACCTCCTCTGCTCTTAATGCATGAAAGCAGACAGCTAGAGCATGGACATGGTGTTCCTGACTGCAGAACCCCAGCAAGGAGAGAGTGTTAACCAATAGGGGTTAGCTGAGGTAATGTATGTCCTGCCAGGCTGTTCTTTAGCACAGCAGGGGTATTCGTATGGCTATTGCCAATTTCAGTGTGGCAAAATAAGGGACAAGGGCCTTTTTTTCTTATTTAGCCTTATATTTGAGGGCAAACTCTTACCTTAAATTGGCAGACTTAAGCATTGGAATTATGTTAATTAGCAAAAATAAATGCATATATTTAAATAAATAATTCAACCCTTACAATCTAAACCCATTATCATCAGCAAAGATGCACTGATGTAGAGAGTGCCAGCATTTTCTACATAATAATACGTGTATGTAAATGTGTCTCCAAAGACATTCTGCTCAGCACTTATCATAGTTTGGATTTTGTTTAGACAAATTATAATGTTTGCTAACACCATGTTGATAATTGCAGTTTATTGCTCATTAAATAACAGTCATTTTCAACCCAGGTTCACTGTAAACACTCTGTAAAATATACCCAAACATACAATGCACTGCAGTTTTCATCTGAAATAAACTCTAGAGGCAGTGAAACACTAACAACGTATTCCTTTTTATTCCGTTCCACAAATTTTTTTCTACAGATCCTTGCACGATACAACGTGATGACCTCAAAACATTTACCATAGTGCCAATGATTTGAAAACGAATACATTTTGACATTTGTATCTCATAACCCAGCTCCATATGTTTGGCTTGTCTGATGCAGTAAACTTGCTTAGTAGCACCCCCGGTATAGCATTCCACTTGTAATGTGGAGTGGTCATATACGTGTCCAACAAAGAAGCTCAAAGTTCCATAAAAGCAAGCTAAAATGTCATGGTTGCTTCAATAGATGAGTTTTCTTTCTTTTTTATCTCACATTTGCTTTTGTTAACAGTATTAGGTTTAGATTAGCGGTTACGTTAAAGCAAACAAGCGTCACTTACTGGATGTTGTGTGCTTCTATAGCTGAAACTTGGCAGCCACAAAAAGGTCACGAAAGCAGAGTACATCACCCATATTATTTTTATACTTTGTTTTTCACCAGTGGTGTAACGTAACGAAGTAATAATACTTTGTTACAGTACTTAAGTATTTTTTAGGAGTATCTGTACTTTACTTGAGTTTTTATATTTTAGCCAACTTTTAGTTTTACTCCACTACATTTCCTAATTAAAATGTATACTTTTACTCCGATACATTTCCCCGAAGCATATTCGTTACTTACTACAAAATAGTCCGAATTCAGAAGAACACGGACTGCAGAAAAGCAAGTTTCACAAATCTGTGGTCTGGCGTTTAAAAAACACCTTTGCTCATGTGCAAACAAGTGCGTGCACAACCGCGGATGATTCATTTCCCACTCAAGTTGAGTCTGGTGCGTGCAATACAGCATCGTCTGCGATAATATGGTAAGTGTTGTTGTAATGATGTGTGATCTGACATTATCAAGTAGGCTATATCACTAAAACACACGCAGAGTGCACACACGTTGATTTATTAGTCTATTAAAACTCAAAATTCCAGGCATTCTAAATTGTAGACTTACTCAAGTAATATTCTAAACGGTGACTTCAACTTCTACCAAAGTCATTTTCTGGTAAGATATCTGTACTTTTACTTGAGTATGGCTTTCAGGTACTTTATACACCACTGTTTTTCACTGTGAAACAGAACGCACGCCAGGAGAGCTAGCTGACAACGTTGATTGTCTTCCATTTGTTTTTCTTCTCTAGTCATGTTTGATCTCGCAAGTTTCCGTGAGATCTCTTGTCACTGTGAAAGTGTGTGGTCTCGTGGTCTGGTCGAATCGTCTAGTGTGCGTTATCAGAGGATTATAAGGCTAAAAATCAGTTGAAACTGTTTTTATGTCAGTGGTCTCCCATGGTTTTAAAATCGGTTATGATTTGAAAATCATCTAGTGTGCGGCCATCTATAGTTTGTTTCTATTCAGGTTTCTTTATGCTTTGTTGCAGTTCCTACCGATCTTTAGTTGTTGTGGTTACTGAGTTGATTGTATCATTCTGTCCAGGTGTGCATTGTTAATTTACCTTGTTGGTTTTGTGTATTTAAGAGTGGTCATATACGTGTCCCATGAAACAAAAGGCATGACAATCAACAAAGAAGCTCAAAGTTTGGTAAAAGCAAGCTAAAATCTCATGGTTGTTTCAATAGATGAGTTTTATTTCTTTTTTTAGCTCACATTTGCTTTTGTTAACAGTATTAGGATTAGATTAGCGGTTACATTAATTTTAAACGCATTAGAGCATTAACATTTTAATGGGTCGACAATCTCAGTGGTCACAGAAAATGTCAAAGCATACAGAACATAATTTAGCACAATCGGGAGTTCATAAGAAAATGCAAAATTGCAGTGTCAGAGAGTTCCCTTTCAAGGCAACTTCGAACTGCATCCTCTAGGGGTCGCTATGGGGAATGCCTCGTCGTGACTCGTGTCTGAAGCATACATTTAAAACAAAACACAGGCCTGCGACAGCCTATGATGTCACTACCGGTGCGACCACAGTATAAAGAGGCTCCTGGAGAATACGTCATCCTCTTCTTCGTCTTCAAGTGACTGTTTTGTTTGAAGCGTGCATTCCGGTGGTAAGAACGATCTTTTCTTCCCTTGTTATGGCGAGCACTAGCAAGACATTTAGGAGTTGTGTGGATCCGTGTCTGCATTATCTGACACCTGATGACACACATGACCTTTGCGTCGTTTGTTTGGGCGAAGAGCACGCATGCGATGTCCTCAAGGGGGCAATCTGCGTCCACTGCAAGCGTTTTTCAATGAAAAAGCTCCGCTCTCGTCTGTATCTCTTTTCGAGGAAAGAGGCGCAGCCGTCTGCTCCCCATGGTTCAGGACCCGCCGCTGCTGAGGCACGGAGGAGAATGAGTTTGTGGGGGTCACATGCAGATTTGGCCGATGAGTTTAAAGAGGGGCTTTCCCTCTCGTGCTCGTCGGCCACGGACGAGGGTGAGCTGCTGGATGATGATGATGTGATTTCCCTAACATCATCTGATCCAGCGGCCAGTGCTCTGCTGGGTTCTGCCCAGGAAGAGTAGGATATGTCTGAGGGGGGCGAAGAAGTTGAGACTGAACCCTCCCAATCCTCCTGCCCTGCGTATGATGAGCTTTTGGAGGTTTGGAAGAGGTCATTTTCCTCCCGCATCCATAGGTTCCAGCATTCGAGTTATGCCAACATCGAGGGGATGCGCGAAAGCGGCAATGAGAGGATGCACCCTATAGAAGAGACGCTGGCTAGCTATCTCTCTGTAGGTGAGACATCCTCTCTCATGGCTCCCTCCTTGCCATCTATGCCCCTTCAGGATACATCTCGCTTAAATGGCAGGGCATATGCAGCAGCAGGTCAAGCTGCCGCTTCGTTGCACATGATGGCGGTGCTTCAGGCGTACCAGGCTAATCTGATGAAAGACCTGGATAAAGGGGAGGGCCTTTCCCCTGATGAGGTAGCTGAGCTGCGCCGCACCACGGATTTTGCTGTCCGTGCTACTAAGCAGGCTGCCTCTGCTATGGGCAGATCTATGGCGTCCATGGTAGTAACGGAGAGACATCTGCGGGTGAACCTGGCAGATATTGGGAAGAAAGAGAAGGGCTTTCTCCTCGATGCTCCGGTTTCGCCTTCCGAACCTTTTGGTACCTCCGTCGAGACGGTGGTTGAGAAGTTTAGGGAGGCGAAGGCGCGCTCAACGGCCTTCAAAACCTTCATTCCATGAAGGTCCAGGTCTGAGCCCGAACAATGCAGGGGTCCTGGCCCGTCTCGGTCTGAGGATCAGAGACGGGCACAGAAGGCTTGTGTCACGACTCGTGCCCCTCCTCCACCTGCGGGTGGGGCTAGGAGGAAGTGCGGGTCAAAGGGAGGTAGGCAAGACCTGAGGGAGGTGATCCAGACAAGGCATTATCAACGCTCTCGTCCGGACCAGAGTAAGACCTAAACATCTACTCACCTCCCTCGGGGGGTTTAACATCTGCCCTCATCTTCCCCTTCCTAAATTCCCCTATAACCACCATCAACTCCACCTGACCGAGGTCAAGTAGGAACCTCCTGCACCTGCACTGCAGTCTCTTATGCTGGACCTATGATGTTTTGGTTGGTTCTGTGTCTTACATAGTAACCACCTTACTGATGGTCTGGACTCGAGGCTTCTTCGGGATTCACTTCTTGAACGGAGCTCAGGTGCGGTAACCATGGTGGTGTTTCCGGGACCTGTGTGTTTCTGTCCTTTTCTAGGGTAGGTCCTCGGTGAGCACCCCCTCTGCTGGACTCAGAACATTGGCTATCGACTTTTATGGTGATGACCTCACTCGTCGATACTGGAGCCAGACTGGATGTTAGCCCTGTTTCCGGCTTCATGCTTCCTGGATCATGTGGCCAAGTTGTTAGGCATCTGTGGGAGCCTTCTTGGTCATCAGGTCCCCAGTACAGCACCGCGATTCTGGGATCTGCGGGTTCTTCCTTCTGATGAGCTCTCCAGAGTGTATGCTTTGTGAGATGCCCCCCCTCCTGGACGTCCAAGCTGGGCTTATGCCTCTTTGGCTGCCCTGACTGGGACACCATACCCATGTTCGCCCCGATGGGCTTCCTGTGTCAGGATATCCTTCTTCTGAATGGAGCTGCTCTGATCTGGCGTCAATCGGCTTTACTCCACTCTGCAGTCCGCAAGTTGCGCCGTACTGCCATCATAGTGAGCCAGTGGGTCAACCCTCTGTGGAGTGGGTCTGAGTGCACTGGGTTCCCTGAGGTATGAGTGGGCGGCGTTTCTGCGGAAACCCTTTCCGAGTGCTCTGGCTCTGAGGAGAAACAGCTCACCGCCCTCACTGCGGGAGGGTCCCTTTGAGCTCCCTATGAGCATGCTGTTTCCTTCTGAGCGATTCGCTGAGTTTTTTGGCTAAGCTTGCAGTACGCTTACCCTTCAGGATTTCTACGAACATCCTGTAGGTCGAGCCCACTCTCGGCTGAGAGGTGGGTGTTATGCTCCCTCAGCTAGGTAACTTACTGCTAGCCAGACCAGCATTATGACCATGAGGATGAATTGATGACTTCTCAGACATATTTTTCTATGGGATGCACCATTTCCATCTATGTGCGCTCTGTGTATGTTATGGACTGCTCCCTCAGAGTGCCACGGTCACATAAGGTCTCTAGGTCTCTCTGGTGAACAGTCTCTAGGGCCCCTTAGCAACGGTTTCTTTAAAATTCATGTTATGGTATGTGCGCACGCGAAGATTCTGTGCACTTCCTAAAATCCACGCTGTGATAAGTTCGCACATCAAGCATTTTGCGTTCTTTCTAAAAATCCTGTATGGTAGGGGTATGGTAAGCGCTGCGGCTTCGTGCCCTTTATTTGAGTCGGTCAGGCCCCGGTTTCACCTTGGGCACCACTCTACCTATGTATCCTCAGTGATACCTACTTTAACAGGGTGTTGCTACTAGGGGTCTGTTGAGACAGTTCCTTCAGCAAGCTCTTGCAGAGCAAGCGTTGGCCCCTGGATGACAGGCCAAGACCTAGTTACGATTCTAGGCACTTGGTCATATCCACTTAAAGGAATCTCTTCCTGATTCCAAGCCTTTGAGCTCTACCCTGGGCCCAGGAGTCCTGGCACTAACAGGTAAGTTTATGGGGTATGTAGCTTAGGCCTTTGGCCATAGGGGATAATGTCCCTGACAGCCGTCTAACCGTCCCAGGGGCAACTCCCTTGAAGCTTGGGTAGAGTTGGTACTTAGTGCTCGCCTGTGGTTTGGCATGCACTCCCCTCAGCATGGTGGCGTGGGTATACCGTTCCCCATATCGATCCCTAGAGGACACAGTTCGAAGTTCCCTTGAAAGGGAATGTCTCAGGTTACGTATGTAACGAGACACTGTGTCCTCTAGTTTCCTTGCCATGCTTCGGACGCAAGCTTCAGACAAAGAAGCGGATGACATGTTCTCCCGGCGCCTCTTTATACTGTGGTCGCACTGGTAGCAACGTCATAGGCTGTCGCTGACCAACGTGGTGTAGCCATATAGCAACATACTCTTTTTGTTCATTTCCTTGCCACTGTCTCTTTAAGAGAACTCTAAGAGAATTCTCGTTTTTTTTGTTGGAAAGAGAAGACATTAGTTTAGCCAATGATGTGCTTTGATTAAGTCACATGACATGCGGTTTTTTTTCTGTGGCGAGATTTCTGACAGACTGCCTACTCTTGTCGGTAGTTGCTGAAAGCAAACTAAAACGTCAGTAACAAACAAGGACCAGTCCGTGTCATTTCTACAAAAAAATCTAAAACATCACTGTTATGATGTTATGATGACATATTCACCTCTCAAAAAAGTTTTTATACAATTAGTTTTTGGTAAATCATTCAAATGTATGTGTTGCCAAGCGGCAACACTGTGCAATAGTGGAATGACATTATTACAATAGTTTAGCTAGCTAGCAAGGTCAGCTGCAATTTGTTAAGCTGTAACAATAACAACATTAATACTAGTGAAATAATGTTGATTAGTCGTATGTTAATGGTATTTGTATTATGGATATAATCAAATTGAAATGGCAATTTTACTTTTGATTAAATATGAATACAGGTAACATTACATTAGTGAGCACGGTAAAGAAGAAAAGGGCAGAACTTGCTCTTCCTGCACCTGAAAAAACTGCTTTGTGAAGATTCATACATAAAAAAGGTGATCTTTCAAGGATTATTGGTGGGCCGGGGGGTTGTGGGGGATTGGGGTGCTCATGTTCATAGTTCATAGAAAAGTAGCACATGAAACACTGCTTACATTTATATTTTATTCTGTGATAATTCTGGGGTGGCAGGTGGGGTGGCACAGCTTTTTCTTAGGGTGGCAGTTGCCACACCATGCCACCCCGGTAGATCCGCCCCTGAGCAGTAGGTACCCGTACAGTAATAATATGTACTCCTACGGTATTATTATAAACCCTTTAGGGGTAAAGATGTACAAAGGTGTCTTTTTGAGGGTACTGCCCCAGTGTTAAGCTGTCGTACCCCAAAAGGTACACTTTTTGCACATTTTGTTCTGAGAGTACATGGAGGAAGGTTTGTGTCAACCCCCCTGATACCAGCCCACCTTAAAGTGCCCGCACTGCTCCGTATAGACATACAAGCATTCGGAAACATGCAACTCATGCAACTTTGATGTCCACACACACAAGCCCAAGGGATCTGTTGCACTGTGTGCAGTGAACGGAAGAGTGGCAGCAAAGAGGTTTATATGCCGAACACGTGCGCCGAAGACCTGGGCTTTACATTGAGATTCCGACACTGTCAAACCCGATGTCAGATCTCCAAGCGCAGACTGCAGATTCTCAGTCTGGACGGTAATCGCTCCACTGTGTAAATGTAAGTCGTGTCAGATATAGCACGCACGTCTCAGCCTTAATTCGTCCAGGTCCTAAGCACCAAAGCAGATGTGGGTGATCATTTTGGACGTGCACGTAGATTTCCTTTCTGGGGCTTGTTGTCTTCTTTTTACTTTTTTTTTCCCTTTAGGATTGCTGGAGTATGTGATAATTACTAGCAACCCACCGAAACAGCCCCACGGGTGGCCACTTTCCTTTTTCCCAGTCACGGACCGGACTATTGATTTATTCTGATTATCAAAACATACAAAGATAGCATTTCGAGCCAAACCTCATGCAGAAACATCAAACATCAAACAGACTTTTCTTCCCCCTGCCTTCTGCCGTACCTATCAAAGCCTTTTATTTCCCTTCACTTTTGCACATTCTCTCAGCTTAAAGCTGTCAGGGGGCCTGCAAAATCTGGCTCCGCTCGTGCATTCCACTCATTTTTGTGTCAATGTGAGGGAAATGGACCGAGAGCCAGGCAGCGTAATATAGATAGTCAGTCTTAAGCACTTCTTGACCTCTTGTCACTGCTAATAGTGCGAGGAAACAAACTGAACAGGTCTCACGCGGTTCCTGGACGATGCAAGAAAACCCGGCTGCCTTGTTATCTGGCAGTTGTATTTATTTTAGAGCAAGACCACTTTAAAAGTGTCACTTAGCTTATCGAGGCCCGTGCTGCAGGGGATATGCTTCTGTGTGCGCATGGCATCGCTATACGGCACTTTCGATACAATTAACGTTTAACGCAAAACAGGTGGCCTCTTCTGGGTGCATGGGTTCAAGCAAACAGACCAACTGCAGATATGTTCCATGAATTCTTCCCATATAATTCAGGCCAGGGCCACACATACGGTAAAATCATAACAGCTCGTGTTTACATAATTCAAGAGCCTGAAGACAGAGCTGGCTGCTCTTGAAAAAATACCATACTTTCATGTTGTCGTTTTTTTTTTTTTTCCTAACCAAATATGTGTACATGTCAAGTGTGGTTCTGCTGGATTTATAGATTTGTAAAATAATCCCAGCTGCAAGATTGCAGTTGTAATTGAATGTAGTAGGTACTGCATGAATCTGTATCGTATGACTCTGTATTTGTTTTTATATATAAAAAAAGGATTTAGTGCTTACCAGTGTTGTTTTACTATCATGGATATACTATAATAGTTTTTGTTGATATTTTCTGTTTTTATTATTATTACTTTAATTGTATTTAGTTTGATCAATTTTGCAAAAATAGTTGTATGCTTTTGTCAGTTTTTCCTTCTACAAGTCGATGTAGTTTTAGTAAGTGTTTTTAGCACTTTAACTTAAACTAAATGAAATGAGAAATGTTGCCTTGACCGTTAGCTGAAATAAAATGTTTTATTTTTTTCAGTTAATCTTTATTTAGTTTCAAGTAATGATTTTTCTAAATGTAACATTTATTTATTTATTTGTTTGTTTGTTTGTTTTCTGAAAGCCGTAAAAGGAAAGGGACTATTGTAATTACTATACATGTACTATAATTACTATGTTCAGATGAGTGCATGTGTTGGTCTTCCTTCCTCTTACAAGTTAACATTTATTTTATGATTTTGTTTTTCTTGATGATAATTTTCTGATAAACTTCTGATACAGGTACGAAAATGTACCTGTACATTCAATTCAATGCAACTTTTATTCCATTTCACAGAAATTATAATTAAGGGGCAAATTATTATTATTTAAAATATTTTTTTTTTCTTCTTTATTTAAAAAAACAACAACAAAAAACAAGAACTAGCTTTCTATTTTTTCTATTCTATCTACTTCTTTTTCTTTGTTTATGTGTGTGTGTATAATATAAATATATATATATCTTTAAACATGATGAGCCATCAGGACCTAGGTTACTGAGTGTCTCTGATGCCATCTGGTGGGGAAAAATTACAGAAAATTGCATTTTATGATTACAGCCACTAGAGGGGCCTATTGAATCCTATGGAGATTCTTAAATGAGCCAAACAAGTCAAAATCTTGAAGCAAGATAAATGGCATGGTTGCTTTAGCAGATGTGTTTTTATCTCATGTTTGTTTCTGTTATCACTGTTGGTTAGGTTTAGTATAGGTGGTATGTTGTTATTATTAACCCTCATCCGTCCCTCCCGAACCTTTAACAAAAGTGTCCCTCGTGGGTCAAAATGACCCGAAGGCCAAAAAACGCATGCCTATTCATACAGTTTCATAAATATGTAATAAACATAAAAGATAAATGTAAAAATATAAATATCATATAAACTCATTGGTCTCCACCCCATCACTCAAATTTAACTGTTAAGTCAAAAAAAAAATCAAAATGACGGTCATTTCCCAGCAGAAACATCATAAATGCTATAATGTGTTTCAGTGAGAGTGTGTGTGCCATGTGTGTGTGGGTATGTGAGTTTTTTGTGCATTGAGGACATTCTACAGTCTCAGCCCTTTGTTTGGGTATGCATCTTTTCTGGATTGTGGATTTTATATAGTAAAAAAATATATAGTTATATAGTTGTTCTTTCGGCCATTCCATTAATTCCTATGGCCGGGTCAAAATGACCCACGAGGGACACGTTTGTTACTTTTTTTATTACACCCACATAGAATCTTCGAATTGACTTAAAAAAAAATGTGTGTGTGCTCCATGCTCAAGTGTGACAAAATTAAATAAAAAAAATCCGCAATTTTTTCGTAAATTCCAATATTTTCCAGTGGCGGGTCAAAATGACCCGCGAGGGACACTTTTGATACTTTTTACTTTTTTTATAGCACCCACTTAAACTGCTCGAATTCACTCACATTTTTTTTTCATGTATTCCCGGTTCAAGTGTGACAAATGTAATAAAGTCTCATACCATAACGATCAACGCTCGATTGTTAAACATTAAAAATTAGTTTTGGGTCAAAATTACCTGAGGGACGGATGAGGGTTTTTAAACACGATACCGAGCTTAATGTTTTAGCGTGATTTAGCCTACCAGACATTTCAATTTGAACTGCTGTATTAATTAATGAATTGTATAAATATAGAATAATGTAGCTTATAATATGATTAATCAAATGTGATCCTGGACCACAAAACCAGACATAAGGGTCAATTTTTTGAAATTGAGATTTATACATCACCTGAAAGCTGAATAAATATGCTTTCCATTGATGTATGTTAGGATAGGACAATATTTGGCTGAGATACAACTATTTGAAAATCTGGAATCTGAGGGTGCAAAAAAATCTAAACATTGAGAAAATTGCCTTTAAAGTTGTCGAATGAAGTTCTTAGCAATGCATATTACTTATAAAAAATTAAGTTTTAATATATTTCCAGTAGTAAATTTACAAAATATCTTCATGGAACATGATCTTTACTTAATATCCTAATGATTTTTGGCATAAATGAAAAATCATTAAGTTTGACCCATACAATGTATTTTTGGCTATTGCTACAAATATACCCCAGCGACTTAAGACTGGTTTTGTGGTCCAGGGTCACAAATAAAAAAAAAATCGACAAATTTATCAATTATCCAAGTAATTGTTAGTTGCAGCAGTCTATGTTTTCTGTCATCACGGCCTCACACAACCTTTTAGCGTATGGCACACTGGAATATTTACTATCCTTTGTTTTGACGGTCAACTTCAAGTGAGGCATTGGAGAAACATTGTATCATAAGCAGCATGGGCCTCTTGGACGAGAGGAAAATATGCATGCATTTAAGGGCATTCCATCATTGGGATTATTCAACACGGACCTTTTGCGGTTATAAGTGGAGTTACCATTCCGTTGTTTTCCATTTCATGAATGTCAAGTTTCAAAATATACAGAACTTCTTGAGACGTGGGGGCCACAAAGTAAAAGCAAAGGGTTTTGAGACCTTATAAAAAGACATCTTGGCTTGGGCACTCTTGAGGTGTTGGAATGTGAGCGGGAAGCTTCCCTTTCATACAATGTGCTTTCTGGGAAAGTGGCTAAATCATTCGTTCGTTCAATCCCCCCTTTCTAGACCTCCCCTCTGTTGCCCATTTTTTACTGTTCCCTTGGGATGCACAACGCAGACACGTTCGGCCATTTTGATATGTATTTTGGAACGTGTTAAAAACTGATGTGAGCCTACGACGCATGTTCGTCTAGCTTCAGAGTTGCTAAAATTGGAGGTGTCAAATGTTGTTTTTGCTGCTTGCTTTTTTCGTGTCCGCTTTGCCTTATAGGTCGTGCTGGGAACTGGTTTTAGCAGATGTCTGTGTATAATTTTTTGTTTGTTAAATTGCTATTTGCAGGAAACAAATTATCCTCACATTTTTCTAACCTTTATGATTTTATTTACTCCGTAGAGTGCATAAGCAAATGTTCTCATTTTATAAAATGAAACTAAATGGTGACAATAGCTTTCAAGTGAAAATCACATGAAAGTCTTTGTCTTTAGGACTACTTTTAGTTTTAGTTTTTTTTTTTTTGTCCTTATTTTAATAGGATTGTGCAATATGTATTGTTTATGATAATATTGTGATTGCTGTTTTAATGATGTATGCACTGAAATTATAGACTGTATGTATAAAAAAAAAACATGCCTTGAAATCGCACACTTTCACAGATTTTCAGGAGTCAGCTGCAGTATTATTATCATTAACTAAAACTAAAGTTAATAAAATCTTAAAATCTTACTTAAAATAAATGTTAACTAAAAAAAAAAGCATAAAATGTAAACTTGTTTTATTTTGGGTATTTGCCAAGGCATATTTTCCCATTTTCTTTTAGTACTAAAGTACTACAATAACTAAAACTGAAATTAAAATGTATTTAGTTAGTTTAGTTAGTTGCTGAATTATCATACTGATCTCTTCTCTTCATTTCTGTGTTTCTCAGGAGAGGTTCTGAGCCTCATGGATGATCTTTTATCGGGTCTGGGTTCCTCGTGTGTAGTAGCGGGACGCAGAAGTGGAGAACATACTCACAGTATGATCTACTCGCTCATATTCAAGTGCCTGGAACCCGACAGCCTTTATAAGTAAGAGCCACAGCAAATATGGATGTTGATTTAAAAAAAAAAAAGATTTTAAAAAAGTACTACATTATCAGCTCTTCATTTCAGTGAGATCTTCTAAAACCTTGTAATATTGTGAATATAATCTTAGCTAAAAGGGATTTCATGCAGCAAAGTAACAGCCCTGATAATATTCATAGTCATGAATATTCTGTCATTACATAAAAAAAGTGAGTTGCATCATTTTTTGAATGTAAAAGTGTTTATTGCTGTCCCAACTTAAAGGAATAGTTCACAAAAAAAAATAAATAAATGAAAATGTGCTGAGAATTTACTCTCAAGCCATTAGGCCGTCCAATATGTAGATGTTTTTTTTTTTTTCCCCCAGAACAGATTTGGAGAAATGTAGCATTCCGTCACTTGCTCACCAGTGGATCCTTTTGGAATGTTTTGGACTGTTTTCTCTTGTAAACGGTGCTTGAGCTGTGCATATTTCTCTCCTGATTCAGACTTTTTCACTGAAATCGACAAATTTATCAATTATCCAAGTAATTGTTAGTTGCAGCAGTCTATGTTTTCTGTCATCACGGCCTCACACAACCTTTTAGCGTATGGCACACTGGAATATTTACTATCCTTTGTTTTGACGGTCAACTTCAAGTGAGGCATTGGAGAAACATTGTATCATAAGCAGCATGGGCCTCTTGGACGAGAGGAAAATATGCATGCATTTAAGGGCATTCCATCATTGGGATTATTCAACACGGACCTTTTGCGGTTATAAGTGGAGTTACCATTCCGTTGTTTTCCATTTCATGAATGTCAAGTTTCAAAATATACAGAACTTCTTGAGACGTGGGGGCCACAAAGTAAAAGCAAAGGGTTTTGAGACCTTATAAAAAGACATCTTGGCTTGGGCACTCTTGAGGTGTTGGAATGTGAGCGGGAAGCTTCCCTTTCATACAATGTGCTTTCTGGGAAAGTGGCTAAATCATTCGTTCGTTCAATCCCCCCTTTCTAGACCTCCCCTCTGTTGCCCATTTTTTACTGTTCCCTTGGGATGCACAACGCAGACACGTTCGGCCATTTTGATATGTATTTTGGAACGTGTTAAAAACTGATGTGAGCCTAGGACGCATGTTCGTCTAGCTTCAGAGTTGCTAAAATTGGAGGTGTCAAATGTTGTTTTTGCTGCTTGCTTTTTTCGTGTCCGCTTTGCCTTAAACGGTGCTTGAGCTGTGCATATTTCTCTCCTGATTCAGACTTTTTCACTGGATAAAGACATATAATGGCTAGAGGACTCTATCTATTTAGCCAGAAGCAGCAGTTTGAAGTTAAAAACTGCATAATGCTGGATTTGTTTCTTACAAACATGCAGCTTTTGGCTTCATAAGATGTTAATTGATGGACTGGAGTTACGCTGGAGGTAACACTTTATTTTAATTAACCAGTTCTCACTATGAACTATTTGCTTATTAGCGTGCATATTAGAAGCATATTGGTTGTTTATTAATAATTACAATGCACATATTATTGCCTTATTCTGCATGACCATATTTTAGATCCCTTAACCCTACCCCATACCTAAACTTAACAACTACCTTACTAACTACAGTATTAATAAGCAGCAAATTGTGAGTTTATTGAGGGAAATTCGCTAGGTTCGCTAATCTAAAGTGTTACCCTTGTGGATTATTGTGATGTTTTTATCAGCTGTTTGGACTGGACTGTCATTCCAACGGCACCCATTCACTGCAGAGGATCCATTGGTGAGCAAGTGATGGAATGCTACATTTCTTCAAATCTGTTTAGATGAAGAAACAAACTCATCTACATCTAAGTGTGCATATGAAAATGAAAATGAGCTGAAAATGTACTCACCTTCAGGCCATCCAAGATGTAGATGGACAAACACAGATAATCATAAGTATGGCTCATTCATGAGATCTGGTCTGTATAAACGGTGTTTATTGTGTTTGATCCGGTTTAAAGGACGGCACACTTGGTGTTGCTTGAGGATCCTGCCTTAACCCTCTGGGGTCCGAGGGTGTTTTGGGGCCTGGAAAAGTTTTGACATGCCCTGACATTTGTGCTGCTGGCGTTGTGAGACATATATGCAGTGAATGAATCTTCACCGTGGTGGCCTCATCTCCTCGCTCCTTCGTTCCCGTGTTCTCTGTGTGAATCGTGACAGAACATTGGTCCCATGACAGTAGTAAGCGGCGCTCCTTCTCCCCATTTTGTTTTCCTGTCTTTCCCCCGCGGCATGGAAACCGCTGCACGCTTCGCCGCGTCGTTGTCAATCCCGCCGGCTGATTCGTTGTCAAGCCCGCCGGCCGCGGCTCCCACAAGCCCGCCGGCCGCTCTGAAGTCAGGCCCACCGGCCGCCCCTGAGCTCGCTCCAGTGTTGGCTCCAGCCCCAGAGCTCGCTCCAGTGCCAGCTCCTCGAAAGCGCTACCCTCTGATCCGCCATGGCCTCCTGGACTGTCTGCTCCGCCATGGCTCCCCGAGCTGCCTGATCCGCCATGGCACCCCAAACGGGTATGCCCACCCCCCCTCCCCATTGGATATTTTGTGGCGCGAGGATGCGCCTTCCGGGAGGGGGGAGTAATGTCAGACTCTGTTCCATGTCTTGTGTTGTGTTT
>NW_015555841.1:509960-515129 GCF_001515605.1 Sinocyclocheilus anshuiensis
TTGGCTCGAGCCCCAGAGCTCGCTTCTGTCTCGGCTCCAGCCCCCGAGTCTAGCCCAGTGTGGGCTCCTATTCCCGAGTTTAGCCCAGTGAGGGCTCTTGTTCCCGAGTCTAGCCCAGTGAGGGCTCCTGTTCCCGAGTTTAGCCCACGGAGGGCTCCTAACCCCAAGTTTAGCCCAGTGAGGGCTCCTGTACCCGAGTTTAGCCCAGTGTGGGCCCATGTCCCCGAGTTTAGCCCAAGGAGGGCTCCAGTCCCTGAATCCAGTCCAGAGAGCACTCCTGTGCCCACGCCTCGAGTCCTATTTAGTTATATGTTTAATTAGTTACTGTGTATTTAAAGTGTGTTCTGCCCCTCGTTTCCCATCCGCTGTTATATATCATTTTGTGTTCTCTGTGATTTCCCGTGTTCCTGTGTTCCCAGCTTTGTGTTTATTAAAGTCTTTGGATTTTGCTTTACTCCTTGTCTCCTTGCTCCTTTGTTCCCTGTGTGACTCGTGACACTCTGACACTCATTTATAATTCTCCAAATTTATCATTATTACAACAAAGTTAAGAACTAAACCATGTATGTGATTTAGGGTTCATTCATTAATTAATTCATTCGTTGTAAGAAGTCCAGTGCATTTAAAGGATCCACATAACTATCAGTTGTTATTAGATTACTTCCTTCTGATAATATTCTGCCATTAATTTTTCTTTCATTTGTGATGGAGCTTTAATTCAATAATGTTGCATTAAACCCTGTAGAGGATTGTTTTAAGTAGGCCTATGCAAATGCTACTGTTGGTGTGACTACATCGATTCTGTCTATTCTAATTCAATAAGAAAAGTAAAATTGTTAGTTTAGTTAATGTATAATGGTTTTAATATTGTTGTTGACATTTTGGTTTAATTGGTCACAAATTGGCTTTGAGGTTAGTCACTGTTCGGCAATGACGACATGACGACAGGAGGAAAAGCAAGAACAAGCATTGCTGTGTCAATGTCTTCCCATTTTCTTCATAAGCAAGTGTGACTTGACAAAAATATTTGCTTTGGTGGCGTGGCATTGCTGTGCCGCATCCTGTTTTTAGTGCTCATTCAAGGCAGATATTTTATTTGTTTGGAATATGGCTCTCTCTTGTCTCCCTTTTCATGGGGGAGGACTGCAGATGAGTCTTATTAGCATCTATGCATTGTGGACTCAACGGCACCAAGTTTAGCAGTGAAGAATGATAAGATCACACTGAATCAGTCTGATTTGAGAGTCATCCTCATCTTTTGCAAGACTGATTTCAGTCAGATGACAACATAAACATAATTTGAGTACACACACCACAAAAATGTGAGAATATTTGTATTATATATAATATTTATTGTAGCATATCATGCTATTTCCTGTTCTTGGGTGTGTTTCATGTTTTTCACGCATTTCTGGGGGCATGGCTCGATTCGAGGCTTGTCGTAAATTACTTTTTGTCATTATGGTTATTTTACTGCTCCCGATCATGTCAGAGCCTGCACAGTCCCAAATCGTGAATATAAAACGTTTGATATTTATGACTCTTGATCAGGCTTCCTCTGATGTGATACCCGCTATAGCCAATGAGAGTGAACAAGCTACACCAATCGGATGTTGCATGGTTCTATAACTGAAACTTGGCAGCAACAAACATTGAAAAAGATCACCCATCTTGTTTCGTTCTCCTTTATTTTTCTTCCCATAAAACAAAACTCACACCAGGAGAACTAGCTGATGATGTTGATTGTCCTCCCATTGTTTTTCTTCACAAATCAGGCTTGATCTTGCAAGTTCCTGTGAGATCTTGTCTCACTGTGAAAATGATACTACAATCATCAGGTGTACGTTCGGAGGATTATAATGTTAAATGATGGTTGAAAATGACGGTTTGACTACGTGCACCTGATGGGGGTTATAATTAGAAATGAAACGGACACACATTCAGGTTACACCTTTGTGTAAAAGGACGTCCAGGCACGCCTACAGTGTGGCATTGAGGCACAGCATCTCATTCCTGCTTTTTCAGGGAACAGAGTTACAATCAGGTAACCCGAGATGTTCCCAATCAAAAGCTACGCTCGATGCTACATTTCAATGCTTATGGGAACGAGAATGCCAGCGCTGCCGCACTGGAAGTGTTTGGACAACTCAAGGTCGTGTAGTGTGTGCGCACAAACATTGAAAAGGTCTCAGACACGACGTTATGATGTTGACTCAAGGACATGCGAGCCCAGGGTAGCATGGACATCCAAACTATAGAATATGACAAATGTGTGCTTAGAGGGCCAGCCGCATCACACACTTGCTGCAAGGGGACACCTCTTGCCGGAGTCGTAGAGGATGCAACCCCCCTGGCTGAATGGGCCATAACTCCTAGAGGCGAAGCTTGACTGCGCATCTAGTAGGCTAGGGCAATAGCATCCCTCACACAATGTGACATGGTTTGTCTAGCATATGAAAAGCTGTTCCGACTTATGCCACTGGCTAGTGCAGTGGACGTAAATCTGAAGAGCATGTACTGGACACATTTAGTGAAGCAGTGGCATAACTTAGTAATGACGGGTCCCACTGCAGGCTATTACGACGGGCCCCCTGGGCTGCAAGGTTATGAAGCACATACAAACACACAGTGCTCGTGTCTAGAAGGGACCCCATATAAGCGAATTTGTGCCTAACCTACTTAATTTAGACCAATTATAATCAGTATCTTATCCGTTTCTATATTAATTTGAACAGTTCTTTTTGCGTGCATCTCTCTCCAACACACACGCAGAAATCACGCCAACTGCATTCCTCTCCGAGAGGCAAGACGCAAGAGAGCACGACCCCAACACTTTTTGCAACATCTCGCGGCACGTACGAATGTACCTAAAAGAAAGAAACATCTCCATTCGATTAGAAATTAATTGGTCTGTGTTAACAGGCGATCTATCGCTGAAATTAGTTATGGAGAGTGCTCATTGCCGCCGTTATCAGTTCTCTCTTGGCGCTCGTGCACAATGCGCAGTCTTTACACAGACGAACGAGCGCTTCGTTCTGGTAAAAGCACAAAACAAAATGCACACAAACATGTCCTTGCACTTGATATACAATCACTGATGAACTCCGCTTTGGTTTTAATGAGAAAAAAAAAAAAACTATACGAGGGTGGATTAGAACCCGAAACCTCAGAAATGCTTGACAAAAGTTCTACCACTAGACCATTGTAGACAGTTAAACCCCTGGCATCGAAGCCCGTACCGGTCCGGTCTGTCTCGTATTTTCTTAATGACCGCGAAAAGAACTAAAAATACTCTGTCAATTTTGACCGTACAGATAAGAATAAGGTATTGTTTTAAACTGCAAAGGGTCTACTTTTATACTTTTGTATAGTCATAATAACAACAAAACAATGTGCTTTTGTAAAACAAAGAAAATAAACAGGGTGCGCTCTCAGTCCTCACTGCCTCACTGCTATACTTTACATACAAACATGAGAACTATATCTATAGAAAGCTTGACATGTCTACTCTTAAGTAATAAATAATCATATATATGTATAAAGTAATCCTTATGAAACCAATGACAGTTCCAGTTTTTCCCATCTGTTCTCATCTCTAATTAGATCACGCCCACGAGCTGCTCGCGCTATTGATATTACACATCTCCACGTGAGACGCACAAAATGTAGACGCCCACATCACCGTAAACAAAGCAGAAACCTGTTCATCTCGGATACTTTTCATTTTTGGAAGAAGATGCTGAGAAGAATAAGACTTGTATTTACCTCAGAAGACGAGGTGAGAGGAAAAAGCCTTGTATTTACTTCAGAAGACGCGCTGAGAGGAAGCTTTATGTTTACCTCACAAACAGAACGCGAGCGCGGCTGGAGCCAGCAGAGGAGATCTTTCATGCTGAGTAAGTAATGTTTCTAATTTGCATTAGATAATATGTTGTTGTGACATAAACTTGAACACATTTACTAGTTGGACTTTTCCCAAACTATAATCCCAGAGTAAAATGTGTGAAATCGAGTGCAACATTTTGAAATATGATAGGCGACCTTTCATTACATCTAAATGTACAGCGTGCGGATGTTTTTATGTTCAATACTATAAATAATATATAAAAGTAATTGTTTACACTATATAAAAGTAATGTCTAAGAATGTTTAGACCAATCATTACTGTGAAATACCCTGTCTGCAAATATGTTCAAACGTGCTTACCAATGATAATTTAGTTTCTCAGATATAGAATGTCCTTTTTGTACTGTATGTGCATCTATGATATAAAATCACGTGGGAAAAATTAGTGATTGCTAATGTAATAATATAGTTTCTATCAACATGCTCACTTATTTATTTATTTATTTATTTACTTATTTTAGTGGGGGGGGTAAGAAATTATATAAATTAATACTTTTATTTAGCAAGGATGCTTTAAAAATGTATCATACTTTACATACAACCATGAGAACTATATCTATAGAAAGCTTGACATGTCTACTCTTAAGTAATAAATAATCATATATATGTATAAAGTAATCCTTATGAAACCAATGACAGTTCCAGTTTTTCCCATCTGTTCTCATCTCTAATTAGATCACGCCCACGAGCTGCTCGCGCTATTGATATTACACATCTCCACATGAGACACGCAAAATGTAGACGCCCACATCACCGTAAACAAAGCAGAAACCTGTTCATCTCGGATACTTTTCATTTTTGGAAGAAGATGCTGAGAAGAATAAGACTTGTTTTTACCTCAGAAGACGAGGTGAGAGGAAAAAGCCTTGTATTTACTTCAGAAGACGTGCTGAGAGGAAGCTTTATGTTTACCTCACAAACAGAACGCGAGCGCGGCTGCAGCCAGCAGAGGAGATCTTTCATGCCGAGTAAGTAATGTTTCTAATTTGCATTAGATAATATGTTGTTGTGACATAAACTTGAACACATTTACTAGTTGGACTTTTCCGAAAAGTCAAGATAAAGACATTTGTAATGTTACAAAAGATTTCAGATAAATGCTGTTCTTCTGAACTTTCTATTCATCAAAGAAACCTGAAAAAATTCTACTCGGCTGTTTTCAACAACAACAATATATGTAGTTTGTGTAAACTGCATGTTTACTTTTTTATTTCAGATGTGAGAATAACAGTGTAAAAGAACCTGTTGCAAAGAGAGCCAAAG
>NW_015555841.1:515310-519518 GCF_001515605.1 Sinocyclocheilus anshuiensis
TCAGATAAATGCTGTTCTTCTGAACTTTCTATTCATCAAAGAAACCTGAAAAAATTCTACTCGGCTGTTTTCAACAACAACAATAATAATAATAATAATACTAATAATAATAATAATAATAATAATAATAAATGTTTTTGATGCTGAAATGTTTGAAACTCTTTCAATTTTCGTTTAGGACTGTGGCTGCATCACCGGCATCTTGCACAAGAAAGGCAAAGTTCACTGGAAAATTATACTGAGTAAGTGCACAGTATAGTAATTGTACTTTTATTTTGCCTAGACTATATGGTAATATTAGTTGTGGTTGATAGTGTTAAAATGTAGTTTCTTTGTTATTGGCATTCTGTTTTCTCATGGGTCATGGAAAACAGAGACTGATGTTGACATGTTCCACAGGCTCTGAGATTCCTGCCCGCACAGGAACCTGGACCACAGCTGAGACCATGTGATGCACACACTCCCATGGGTCTCTTCAAAATGTTGTTCAAGTTTCCTGCCGCTGTTTTGGATATTTTGGATATTGCACCCATGACGTCTTGACTCTTGTGTTGTTGTTTTTTTGTTCCTAATAAACTGATTAACTGCACTCGCAAGTGAATCTCAAGTTATTTTTTGTGATAGTTATATGTATTCTAAATGAACTACAAACAAAATATATATAAATTTATTTTTTCCTCACATTCTTTCTTGTAGCAATTCCCTCTCAGTCACACACCTGACTGAAAGGCTCATTATGCAGCTCATTATGCTGGCCTTTGTCTACTCAGGTGTGAATCACAGCATAATGCATGATCATTCACGCCCCCTCGCATATACCTTTTCTACACCAAAAGTGTCTTAGAAAATTTAAATTAATATATTGTTTTCTGTGAATGAGTGAGTAAGATGATTTTCACATAATTTTGAAGCAAAAACTCTAGACTTCAAGATCCAGTTCTCAAAAGTCTTGTGAACAAATGTTCTGTAGGTGTTTTATGGCCTTATTTCAGTGACTTTAAAATGTTAGTTTTTCACTAAGCACGCATAAACGTTGTTTTCTCAAAAACACAATCAAGAACATACATGCTGCTCACATATTATTGTAGCCCAGTTTGTGCTGATTACAGTTAAACTTTGATTTACAGTTAAACTTTAGCCATTAAAATGTTTATAAGCAACTGAAAAAAGCACAAATGCCAGGGCATGTCAAAACTTCTCCAGAGCCCCAAAACACCCTCAGACCCCAGAGGTTTATATTGTATTATTAATATTTATATTAATATAGTAACTTCGTCACGAGGAGCCCGCTTGCGATGTGAGCAGGCCCGCGTGCGCTGCGGGCCCCCACGCCGCATGGGCCCCAGTGCGGCTGCACTGCCTGTATTTACGCCTCTGAAGTCTTTCACCAGAGTCTGCTCTGGTGTCATGTCGTGGGCAAAGTCTAAGCAGGATGGTGAGACTGGCAGAGCCTGCAAATCCCCAATTCTCTTCAGAGAAACAATAGCCATTAAAAAAAAAAAAAAACATCTTTAGAGTCAGAAACCTGACAGGCGCTGACTCTAGTGGTTTGAAAGGGGTCCCAGCCAGACCCTCAAGCACTATGGCTAAGTCCCACGGAAGGGACTGATGCTCTAGTGGGCGGCCTCAACCACTTAGCTCCACGAATTAAGCTGGCAACTAGAGGTGAACTGGGTCTGCATGGTGTGTCATACACCAGCTTTTGAAAATGTGCCATCTGATGGCATAACTTCTTCTAGTGAAGGGAGCCCTAGCACTTAGAATAGCCTGTACTACATTGGCTGGAAGCCCAGCATCTGTTAGTTGGTCCCCTCAGGGGCCAGACATGAAGGTTCCAGGGCTCTGGCCAGTGATGAAATACTGTCCCCTGCACCTCAGTTGCCCACGCCGAGCCATCGAGGAGGGATATTAGATCTGAGAGCCACACTCTGGTCGGCCAACGGGGTGCTATCAGGAGGAGGCGAGACCCTTGTTGACGGACCTTGGCCAAGACCACGGGAGCAGAAAAATCAGGGAAATGCGTAAAGACACAGTCTGGGCCACATATAGGCCATCGCGTCCAGACCCAGGGGAGCTTTAGAAGTCAGAGTGAAGTAGAGGGGAAATTGTTCTGTCTCCTGTGAAGCAAAGAGGTCCACCTCTGCTTTGTGAAATCTTTCCCAAATTTGATTACTTCGGGGTGGAGTTTCCATTCCCGGTGTGTCACAGCTTGTCTGGACAGCAAGTCTGCTCCCACATTCATATGCCCCGGAATGTAAATCGCCCTGAGGGAAAGGAAATTTTCCTGTGCCCAATGCAGAACTTGCTGCGCTAGCCTGTTCGGCGGCGTGACCACAGGCCACCTTGGTGATTTTTGTAAGAGACTACCGCAGTGTTGTACTGTCTAGGACGTGGTAGTCTCTTAACTGCTGGAGGAAGTATTTCAGGTCTTGAAATATAGCCATCATTTCGAGACAATTGATGTGCCAGTCATGAAGATGACCTCTCCAGATCCCTCAGATTTTTCTGAGGTAAATTATGGGTTATTCCTCTCAGCGCTTATTTTTCCAGAAACAAACAGTAGCCGAGATGAACTAGATGAATCCTCACGCTTTGTGCACGGAGCTGGTGTGGGCGTTTACATGCCGCGCGTCTCACGTGGATGATTGTTATAACAAAAGCGAAAGTAGCTCGTGGGCATGGTCACATTAAAAATAATTAGATCAGACTGAGAAACGACATTGCGTTGGTTTCATACGGATTACTTTATCACAGAATATTTATTTACAACATGACTTACTTAATTTAAAAGTAGACACTTCAAGCTTTCTATAAATATATTTCTCATTTCTGTGTGTCATGTATTCGCTGAGTTTCAGTTCATTTTAGTGACGCATTTCTAAAAGCAGTTCGCGAAGACAGAGAAGACAGAACACGCACCCTGTTTATTTTCTTTATTTTACAAAAGCACGAAGTTGTGTTGTTATTGTGAGTGTACACAAATAAAAGTAGACACCTAACAGTTTCGAATGATTTATAACACTTATTTGTGTGACAAAAATCGACAGAGTATTTTCAGTGTCTTTCACACCGATCTTAAAAAAAGTAAGCTGGTCGCGCCGGCACGATCGTCGACCCCAGGGAGTTAATCTGTCGACTGCCCAAGTCACCACTTCAAGTAACTTCTCATATGTTTTATCCTCGCGAGAGGAGCACTCAGAGGTGCCACTGTCGATCTCCATCTCCGCAGAGGCAAGAGATGAAGTGTCCTCCGTCCGTTCTGAAGAAGTGCCGGGATGCGCTTCAGAAGCGGGTGCAACGACCTCCTGATCCGGCAAGAGCACAAGAGAAAGGGGAGGACCAGTCTCACATGCCTCGGCCAGATTGACACGCGACCCCCACGATCTTAACGAGGGAGTGACGGCTCACTCCTCTTTGAAGGAAGCAAAGCACTTTGATGGGCAAAACGTTGAAGTGCTCACATTCTCCCTCGAGCCCAAGAGTAGCGTGCTCATCCCACAAACATGAAAAGCAAAACTTATGCGGGTCATCCTTCGAGATGAGCCTCGAACAAGGAGGCACACATCTCTTAGCGGACTCCCTCGACATAGTCATCTAAATATTTTCTTTCTTTTTAAAGGGGTCATTGGATGCCCATTTTCCACAAGTTGATATGATTATTTAGGGTCTTAATGAAAAGTCTATAACATACTTTGGTTAGAATTTCTCAATCGTAGTGTAAAACAACACCCTTTTTACCTTGTCAAAAACAGCTCTTTTTGTTTTGTCGCATTTTTACTTTAAGCCACGAAACTTGCTAACTAGCACATTATTAGGAATGGCGATGTGCAAAGTTTCATAAATTTCATAAAACGGATACGAATGATTCGTGCGAACATAGATGCATTTAGGTTGATCGTGGGTGCATTCCCTTCCAAAACAAATGTAATCCACTGCGTCTTCAGCAGCTCAGATGTCGGGAGTAAATGACGACTGCTATGTTCATTATTACATCCAACAACAAACCACCTCAATCGCTTAGGAGACATTCTGGTCTACACCTGCTCCAGCGTCGAAACAATGGCGGACTGTTGACAGCTCACTCAAGGCGGGTCTAAGGTAAAACGCCAGTGTCAATCAACAATCGTCGGAGCGACCTTAGCCTGTGTGACGTTTTTTTGTTTTGTTTTTTTTAAGACCTAATGTGACAAAAGTAATACTGATTGATT
>NW_015555841.1:522376-524712 GCF_001515605.1 Sinocyclocheilus anshuiensis
GATTGTTATAACAAAAGCGAAAGTAGCTCGTGGGCATGGTCACATTAAAAATAATTAGATCAGACTGAGAAACGACATTGCGTTGGTTTCATACGGATTACTTTATCACAGAATATTTATTTACAACATGACTTACTTAATTTAAAAGTAGACACTTCAAGCTTTCTATAAATATATTTCTCATTTCTGTGTGTCATGTATTCGCTGAGTTTCAGTTCATTTTAGTGACGCATTTCTAAAAGCAGTTCGCGAAGACAGAGAAGACAGAACACGCACCCTGTTTATTTTCTTTATTTTACAAAAGCACGAAGTTGTGTTGTTATTGTGAGTGTACACAAATAAAAGTAGACACCTAACAGTTTCGAATGATTTATAACACTTATTTGTGTGACAAAAATCGACAGAGTATTTTCAGTGTCTTTCACACCGATCTTAAAAAAAGTAAGCTGGTCGCGCCGGCACGATCGTCGACCCCAGGGAGTTAATCTGTCGACTGCCCAAGTCACCACTTCAAGTAACTTCTCATATGTTTTATCCTCGCGAGAGGAGCACTCAGAGGTGCCACTGTCGATCTCCATCTCCGCAGAGGCAAGAGATGAAGTGTCCTCCGTCCGTTCTGAAGAAGTGCCGGGATGCGCTTCAGAAGCGGGTGCAACGACCTCCTGATCCGGCAAGAGCACAAGAGAAAGGGGAGGACCAGTCTCACATGCCTCGGCCAGATTGACACGCGACCCCCACGATCTTAACGAGGGAGTGACGGCTCACTCCTCTTTGAAGGAAGCAAAGCACTTTGATGGGCAAAACGTTGAAGTGCTCACATTCTCCCTCGAGCCCAAGAGTAGCGTGCTCATCCCACAAACATGAAAAGCAAAACTTATGCGGGTCATCCTTCGAGATGAGCCTCGAACAAGGAGGCACACATCTCTTAGCGGACTCCCTCGACATAGTCATCTAAATATTTTCTTTCTTTTTAAAGGGGTCATTGGATGCCCATTTTCCACAAGTTGATATGATTATTTAGGGTCTTAATGAAAAGTCTATAACATACTTTGGTTAGAATTTCTCAATCGTAGTGTAAAACAACACCCTTTTTACCTTGTCAAAAACAGCTCTTTTTGTTTTGTCGCATGTCTCTTTAAATGCTAATGAGCTCTGCTCACCCCGCCCCTCTCTTCCTTGGGGTGACAAGCCATACTGTTTTACTTTAGCTGCATTTAGCCACGAAACTTGCTAACTAGCACATTATTAGGAATGGCGATGTGCAAAGTTTCATAAAAAAACTTATACGGATACGAATGATTCGTGCGAACATAGATGCATTTAGGTTGATCGTGGGTGCATTCCCTTCCAAAACAAATGTAATCCACTGCGTCTTCAGCAGCTCAGATGTCGGGAGTAAATGACGACTGCTATGTTCATTATTACATCCAACAACAAAACACCTCAATCGCTTAGGAGACATTCTGGTCTACACCTGCTCCAGCGTCGAAACAATGGCGGACTGTTGACAGCTCACTCAAGGCGGGTCTAAGGTAAAACGCCAGTGTCAATCAACAATCGTCGGAGCGACCTTAGCCTGTGTGACGTTTTTTTGTTTTGTTTTTTTTAAGACCTAATGTGACAAAAGTAATACTGATTGATTACAGATCAAAACGATATTCTGAAGAAAGCTTGTTTGGTTTTAAATATATTGAGACACACATGTTGTGGACTGCAGCTGCAGTCTCGGAACTGCAAGGAATCAACACTGTGAGGAATCAGCACAAATGTGATACATTCAGTCTGGATACTTTGGAAGGACAAATCCTTCCAACACTGACCTAATAGTCTTAAAATCTCTGGAAAGTAAATTGATGTGGTTTGGATGTGGTTTGCTAAAGTTTGGTAAAGTTTGCTAAGTGTGGTATTTATTACGCATTGTTATTTCTGTAAGTTGTTTATGCAGCTCTTTTTGGAGAGGACCCAGACAGGTAATAAAATGGCATTTTTCTTTGTTGGGAGTTTAGGCCTTTCGTGACAAGAACATGTCAGAGCATGATTTTCTTATGAACAGGATGAACCTCAGCAGTGTCAAATTTAATTGTGCCACCTTTTTCCAGACTTTCTGTTGGGGGTCAGGGGTTCAAGAACATTGTGTACATTTTACTTCTTTCCTAAGTGTTGTGTGACTTTCCATCTCATTGCCACCTTGGTCCCTCACCAGTCTTTCCCAGGTCCTTGGGTTACATTTAAATGAATTGTTTACCCAGGAATAAATGTACACATGCCCACATGCCTAATAGTGTGTGTGTGTGTGTGTGTTTATATATATATATATATATATATATATATATATA
>NW_015555841.1:524917-534937 GCF_001515605.1 Sinocyclocheilus anshuiensis
TACTCATTTAGCTGATGTCTTTATTCAAAGTGACTTACAAATTAGGTACATGGTCTCTGCGGGTTTTATGATGGTAAATTTATGATTTTTTTAAAGACCATTTAAATTCAAAGGGAAAACAAGTTTTCATACAAGTTTTCATACTCATGACAGATATTTGTTCATGTTTTAAATAAACTCACTTAATTTTATTCAGTTTCTTAGAAAACAAGATTGTGTGTCTTAATTTTGTATCTCGAGTAAATGTGTTTTGATTTAATGATGTTTAGATATTTGTGTTGGAAAACAAGATGAACATACTAAGGAATTTACTAAGGTTTTTTTTTTATGCAATATTTAATGACATGACGTTATGAATTTAAGTTTTTCTGCTCTGATTTTAGACCTTTAAGGCCTTTATTTGTGGAAGGTTGACTTAAAGTCACCATAAAATCAAAATTGAAAATTCGTATTTTTTTAATGGAATATTGTAGTGTTTATTATAAATAATTAATATGTGCACTTCATTCTTTTTTTTAAATTCAAGTGCCCTCGTAATCTTTAATCAAATACGTTAACCTCCCCTCCCCCTCAAAACGACTCATCTTCTCTTAACGGCAACATTACTCTTAGGACATCGCAAACTAATTTGTTTCATGAATATGACTTAACCTGATGGAGGACGCGCTCAGTCATTCAGGCAGTCTCTCGTTCGCGCGCGCGCTGTTTAGGCATGTTTTGTGCTGTTGATCGTTGTCGTCATCCTTAATAAATAAAACATTTATTCATGCTTGGGTGTCGGCTGTGAATCCAGTGGCGAGAAATCCCCCACCACTAACTGCAAACTGACATTCAGATCTGCCTCCAATTTGTTTGCAACGCCCCACCTTCCAACGATCCAATCAATTCCTGAAGGACGAAATCAAGTCCCGCCCTCTCATTTCAGATGCCGTTTCACTTGGATATATGTCACGGTAGAGAAGAAAAGACAATCGCAACTTCCGTTTCATGACGACTTTAAGACTTTTTTTAAGACAAGAAATTCTGTCTTGATAGTGACATTGTCTAAGGCTGCACTGATGCTGCTTTTTATTTACACAGAACCAAAACAGCCTTATAAGACCAGTATATATGATGAAGCAAGCTACTTTTGGTATAGTCATCTGTGTTTCTCGAAAGATACTCTCATTTTGGTTTCGGTGTCTCAACAACTCCACCGCACATCTCTGTCCTTCAGTAAGACCTCAGTTTACACAAAGTGTTACATCTATCTGACGCCAAATTGGGTCATCTGTAGTTCATTTCATCAGAAGATGATAACAGTACTGATGAATTTGTGCTGCATTTCTCTGGCTTTTCAGACCGTATTTGTAGTATGCATAAGTCATAACTCAACACTTTTTTACAAGAGTCACGTTTGCATGGTTTATTAGGCTATTGCTCAATTGCTCTTTTTGTGCAATTTGAAGTGCATGCAATTTCTGTTTGTTAGTAAGGAGAATTTTTGGTATTTAGTCATCACTAAATCAGCCTAACAAAAAGTTTTCAAAACAGGTTATGTTCTAACAACCTGAATGAACAGTGTAGCATTGTTGAATAACGGGAGAAAGTTAGTGATGAAACTTTGAGAACAGACCCTGAAAGAACGATCCTTTGAGGGCAGAATAAATCATGGTCACTGACACAGCGAAGCATGATAAACCTGGTATGACCCATAACGTGGCATGAATTATGAGATGCCTGAATTATGCATATGCTCTTTGAGGTTCAGGGTCCAAATCTCTCTTTAGCTGTAGACTTACTCTATGTAAGGCCAAAACAATTCATAAACTATATCTTTAGTACATCCATCTTCTGCCCTTGTCTCCTTAACCACGTTTGATTGCTGTTCTGGTATATTTCAGTTTGAGGGAACAGTTAAAAACAAGCCCTTCAAACAGAGGGAAATATGTGTTATTTTAGCTTCTAATGCTCTGGAAGGCAGCTCATTATGAGACTATGACAAGATCTTTAAATGCTTCCTGATTTATTTTTCCTAAATGGCTGATATTAAGATTAGCATACAGATGAGGAACACTGTAAACATTTTACTTCCAAAAGTATTTTCTTAAATGTGTTTGTGCTTTAGAAATACCACATGTTTGAACTCTGGAAAAATCCAACAAGATCTAAGCATCAAACATCCCAGATGCATATTTTCAAGCACAAAACAAACTCCTAAATGTCATATGCCCTCTAGCAGTGATAAGGATAATCTTGGAGTTAATAATTGTTGGTGGAAAACATATAAGAAAAGCTTTACAGACTGACTGAAAAGCTTCCACAGAATTGATAATATTATGTAATGTTAAACATTATCAATATAACTGTACTAAAACTATCAGTCTGATGAGAACAACATTTTAACCGAATGGAGCTGAATAATGACCCTAACATTGCAGCACTGACCCTCATTGAATTGAATCGGCACTGAACTAAACTGAGCTAAATACTGACACTATTGTCTTCTGTAGAGCTGCTTTACATCTGAAATTGTATTTGTTTCATAATTGTTGAATTTTACAACATTAACACTGTTATTTTTTCTGTTTATTAATGTGAAGCTGTTTTGAAACAATCTGTATTGAATAAAGCACTGTATAAGTCAGTGTGACTTGACTTGACTTGACATGTCAGCATCTGTTCCTCTCCTCAACAAACAAGTGCATCCATCCAGAGACACTTGCAAACACCCAACACCTCAACTTGCTAGTGTTTACTAAGTCAAACATCACTACCACTAAATTGCTTAAACTTATAGCTCCTGATTAGGGTTGTGTAATATTTATCGCCTACGATAATATTGTAATTGTTGTTTTAACAATGTGCGAGCTGACATTGAGTATGCCACTCACTTTGAAAAAAAACACAAAAAAAAAACATATTGAGTCCAAAAGCATTCACTGCATGATTACCCTAGTGAAAAAAAATATATATACTAAAATGTATTTAAAATACATTTATTTTATGCCAAGTATACTACAAAAATATTTACATATTTACAATGGTGTAATGTAACGAAGTAATAATACTTTATTACTATAAGTATTTTTTGGGAGTATCTGTACTTTACTTGAGTTTTTATATTTCAGCCACCTTTTAATTTTACTCCACTACATTTCCTAATTAAAATGTATACTTTTACTCCAATACATTTCCCCGAAGCATATTCGTTACTTACAACAAAATAGTCAGAAGTCAGAAGAACACGGACTGCAGGAAAGCAGGTTTGACGAATCAGTGGTCTGGCGTTTGCAAGTTAGACTCCTAAAGAACATCTTTGCTCATGTGCAAACAAGTGCGCGTACAACCGCGGATAATTCATTTTCCACTCAAATCGAGTCTGGGGACTGCGATATACAGCATCGTCTGCGATAATGTGTTGTTGTAATGATGTGCGATCTGACATTACCAAAAAGGCTATATCACCAAATCACACACAGAGTGCACGCACATTGATTTATTAGTCTATTAAAACTCAAAATTCCAGGCATTCTAAATTGTAGACGGCAAAAATTATTCTGTATGCTTTTTTATATTTATATAATTTAATATAGTTACCTTAATCTATATCACACAAAGAGTACAGTTTTTCTGCAGATATCAACATTAACACATAATAATCATTTTATACAAGTTCAGTAAAGCAATAAGTGACCTACATTTGACATAATATTGCTTGTTTTTGCTCAATTTTGCTAACAAAAATAGTTTCAGACAAAGATCACAGCACTGTTTTGCATCTCTGAGCAATCAGCTTTTTTAACGAATCGGTTGAATAAATGATTCAGTGAATCACTCATTGGGTGCTTCTCAATTCTTAATTGTGCATCCTCGTTTCCTTTCCTCTCTTCCTTTCCTCGTGTCTTAGCTCCACCCCTTTAGGATGCGAGGGAAGGACGCAAGGCAAAGACGCAAGAAAGGAGGAATTGAATCAAGTTAAATGATTTATCCTCGCTCCCTTTAGCGTCACTTCAAAGCGTCATCGGCTGCTCTAAAGGGATCTGCCCTTATGTTGTTAAAGTTTGTTATTTAAGACATTCATTATAAATATTAATAAAACAAGATGCCCTGTTTGAAATATATGACATGCATGGTTTATTTAAACTGCAAAGGTAAAATATAAATTAAAATTATTGCAACAGATGTGAAGGGGGAGGAGAATATATACATGCGTCAGGTTTTTTCAATGAAAAATACTTCCGCAAAGGATACCACCTATGTATCCTCGCTCATAGCTCCTCAGGAAGCATCCTTACTCCTCGATCCTCGCCTCCTCAGGGTGCAATTAGAGAATTGAGATGTCCTTCAAGATGGCTGAGCTCGATCGGTTTCCGGGCCATAGGATGGCGGACGGAGGAGCAATGAAACGAGGAGGGATATTGAGAAGCACCCATTAACACAGTCAAATGCTTTGTTCCTGAATTAATCAGTTGTTTGAATGAATCGGTGGAATCTCAATGACTCACTCATTAACAGTCACTTGCTGTCACCTACTGGTGGTTTTAATTTCACATTTCGACTATTTTTTTCATGTTTTAAATAATTTCAAATATCAGTATTCAGCGGTTTATGTTAAAAACAAAACATTAGTCCTATTTATGCATCTGTAACTGCAGTTTAAATGCATCCATGTCCCCTCTTGTTAGGGTTATGTTTAGTTTTTGTCCTGTTTTCATTGTGTTTTCAGTTTATCTGTTCCCCTGTGACCTAGTTTTACTTTGGCTCCTAATTGTCATTTCGTTCACCTGTGTTTCATTAATTAACTCATTAGTTCTTTCATTTGCTCCCCTACAAATACTCTCAGTTTTCCCTTAGTCGGAGTCGGTTCTCGTTTATGTTAATTTGGCAAGTGTCCCTGTTAGTTTTGGAGTTACCTTATTAAAGACTTTTCTTGATCTCCAGCGTTACGTCTCCTTCACACTACCACCAACCGTAACAGAAGAACGGACCGAAAACAATGACTGCAGCTGAGGACGCGCTGTGGGGTTCGCGGCAAGGCGGTCGGAGGTTGGAGCGATATGTGGAGGGTTTCCTTGAGCTCTCCAACCGGGTGAGTTGGCACGACGCCACTCTAGGTGCGTGCTTCCTGCTGGAGTTGGATGACGAAATAATCCACTGCGATCTCCCAACGGGTGATTTTTCTTTGATCGAGCTAATTAATCTCGTACTATTCCTAAATAGCTCTGATATGGAAGTTGAGGAAGTAATGAGACTTCCCAAGCCTCGTCATCCAACTCCTGCAGGAATGTGACGTGTCTCCCCAGCTCACCCCACGCCGAGAACCTCCACATACCACTCCAACGGCTCCTACCGCCTGCCTAACCCCAAATTCCCAGTGGTCCTCCGAAGCTCCGCCGGAGTCTTCAGCCCAGGAGTGCCGGGCTCTCAGCATTCAAGATGGCCGGCCGCTCAGAAGTCAAGCCCGCCGGACGTTCATGTGGCACTCGCTCCAGTGCAAACTCCTCAAAAGCGCTTTGCTGTGCCTGCTCCTCCAGAGCGCCCTCCTGTGCCAGCACCACGTAAGCGCTACCTTGATCCCCAGTTAAGCCCAGGAAGGGCTCCAGCCCCAGAGCTCGCTCCAGAGTCCGCTCCAGCGTGTCAAGCGGCGATAATGGACATGGCGCTGCCCCCGGGGTTCTCGGCACCTGTCCTCACCCCAGAAGCCGCTCTAACACGCTTCTCTGAGCCTCCTTCGTCTCCTTCGCCTCCGCTGGTCCCGTCCAGCCCTCTTTCGTCTCTAGAGCACCCCCCAGAGCCGGCTCCTCCAGGGCGCCCTCAAGTGCCCGCTCCTCCAGGGCGCCCTCAAGAGCCCGCTCCTCCAGAGTGCCCACCAGAGCCCGCTCCTCCTGAGCGACCCCCAGGATTCCTAGATTTCCCCATGAAGATTTTGGGGAAATCCCCGATGTACTGTTACGGCGCGGGACGCGCCTTCCGGGAGGGGGGAGTAATGTTAGGGTTATGTTTAGTTTTTGTCCTGTTTTCATTGTGTTTTCAGTTTATCTGTTCCCCTGTGACCTAGTTTTACTTTGGCTCCTAATTGTCATTTCGTTCACCTGTGTTTGATTAATTAACTCATTAGTTCTTTTGTTTGCTCCCCTACAAATACTCTCAGTTTTCCCTTAGTCGCAGTCCGTTCTCGTTTATGTTAAGTTGGCAAGTGTCCCTGTTAGTTTTGGAGTTACCTTATTAAAGACTTTTCTTGATCTCCAGCATTATGTCTCCTTCACACTACCACCAACCGTAACACCTCTGAGATACATAAACTGTGTAAATACATCTAAATGCTAATTCAGATGCAGATTCCAGAAATATTTTCTTATGTTGGAATGAAAGACACTACCGGATGAAGTGCTTCTCATTATTACCCAAAAATACAAAATGGAAGAAAGAGTTAAAACTGAACACAATCTTGCTACTCAAGCTGTGTATGAACATTTTTTATACATATTTATTTGCTTCTTTTCCATTTTGCATTTACTTGTACTTTTACTTTCAATACTTAAGTACGTTTAAGATTGAAAAAATACTTTTCGTACTTAAGTACAATAAATATCACATACTTTAAGACTTTTACTCAAGTAATATTTTAATGGTGACTTCAACTTCTAACAAAGTAATTTTCTGGTATCTGTACATTTACTTGAGTATGGCTTTCAGGTACTTTATGCACCACTGCATATTTATGTACTTAATAAAATATGTTGCATTTGAACTTTTAGTATAAACTGGTATGCTTAAAGTCTGCTAAATTGAAACAGATAAGTTTGTATGTAATGCACTTTAATTGTTCAGAAGTAGTGCTAAAGTAGAACTCAATATATACTAAAGTATATTTGATTGCTAAAATGGAACTATTGCAAGTATACTTTAGGTACACTTTAGATATCTTGCTTTTGAAGACTGATATTATTCAAATATCATACAATCCTCATCAATAGAGATACTAAAACATATTTTAGGCTTAATATTAAGAAATGTGAATTGTGCATAAGTGATATAGCCTATTCCAAATAAAGTTAAAGTCCAAATAAAGGAAAGTCAGCTTCATCAACTGCGAATGTAAAAGAGAAAGTTCAGAATTTATATAATCTAAGTGTCAAGCAGTGATTGGCCAGAGCTAATAGTCATGAATGAATGATGTAGCATTAGACTCTTCCTGGTAGAACTTTCACTGTCACTTTCATTTCTAAAACAAAGTTGGATCAGTATATTGGTGCGTCTCAGAGCAACACTGTGGTGTTTCGTTCCTGGATTAATCTATTTTTGAACGAACCATTTAAGTCAGTGTTTCAATGATCATTTCTCAGCCATTTGGAATGAATAATTTGAATGAATGATTCAATTATTCACTCATTAAGACAGGTACTCGATGCCACGTACTGGCAGTTTTAGTGTCATATTTATGCATCTATGACAGGCCTAAACCAGCCAAAGTACCAGTACAAAAACACTCAACAAAATATTAATTATCGTACGAAGATTTAATAGATACGAAGATAATTAATTCATTGTCAGTCAGTCAGTCAGTCTGTCAATATCACACATCCCTACTCCCGATATGCTAAAAATTCACTCAAAACCAGTTTTGGGGTAATGCATTACAAGTAATGTGAGTTACATAGTCAGATTGCTTTTTTTCCAAGTAACTAGTGAACACATTACTTTTTTTATTTACAAATAAGTAGTGCCAGTTACTTAGATTTCCTATTTATTAACTGACAGCACTCCTGTCCCCATGTTGAGAGAAATCAGAAGTAAGTGCATTAAATTAAGGAGGCATTGTGTGTGCTGTGTAAACCTGATGCTTACTGTAGTTCTACACTAAATGTGAACATGAATTTACTCATCTCACTTAAACAAAAAGCGATTCAGTATTTCTTAAAATGAATAAAAACAGTTAAATGCAAACTCAGAATGATGCAAACATTAATTAAATGTTAAATAAATAACACAGATATCCTTGTATTTGTATTTAGAGTTTGTTTTAGAAAATATGAGAATAAAATGGCGATATTTGAAGAAGTCAGTGGAAAACCACTATATGTCTATCTGTCTGTTGAAGATCTCAACAGTGTCTCAATCTGTGCTGAGATTTGCCAAAAAAAACTAATAATAATAATAATTTAACGGCTGAACGATAGGTGCCAGAAATCAAAACAGCCATGAGCTGTGAAAAGCCAAGCATACAGGAGTAACCAGAGAATGGTGAAGCTGATGTGAGAACAATGAGAGATGCGCAACTTGTCAGCCAGGCAGGGGAAAAGAGAGAGAGGGATTGTTCCTGGGGGGCGAAGGGGAATGTGTGTTTTGCCGGCATGTTTTGACATTCCCAGCGATGAGCCAGAGCACTTAGTCTTTGTTCTCATGGGTGATCTTTATCACTGCCAATTGTTTGCAGAGTTCCTCAAACTTGGAGTTGGATTTAAATGGCATGTGTCATCCAGAGAGAGAGAAGCAAAGATAATAAACATGAAGTATTGTAAAGAAAACAACAGAAAAATGGCATTTGAAATTCTAAAGAGTTTTTCTTAAAAATAAAGGTTATTTATTGGCTTTGATGGTTCCATGAAGAACCTTTAACATCTATGCAACCTTTCCATTCCACAAAAGGTTCTTTATAGTGAAAGGTTCTTTAGACTATTAAAACATTCATCACATTGTGAAAAACTAAGGTGCTTTTATTTAGGGAACCAACAATTGATTCTTTTATAGCATCGTTATGAAAACCTGTTTTTGGAACCTTTATTTTCATGAGCGTAAATTACGTGAGAGCTAATTCAGTACATTGTACTGTATAATGACTGTTATTTTCTGAAGAGCTGCATTCCGTTCAGCTGAAATTTTTTATGAATTCAAAAATTGCTATTGCTAAATTGCTCAAACATAGTTTTTAGATATGCTAAAAATTTGCTCAGAACATCGTACAGCAATGACCAGCACCACCAACACTATAGCCACTGCAGCAAAGAGTTGTTTTACACAAGCAAGCTTCTTCTTCAGAAAATTTAAAAATCTCACTCTCATTCTCTCTGTAATTCTTGTGACATCTCAGTTCTCTGGTATGAACTTGTTCACTGAAAGGTTCTTTGGGGAATCAAAAATGCTGCTTCTGTGGCATCACTGTGAAAACCTCTTTTTGGAACCTTTATAGGCCTACTTAAGAGTGTAAGAGTTGGAGATAATTTGGAGCATGTAAACACAAAAAGTATGTTTGGCATCTTTGCACACCTTAAACAACCCAAAACAGCAACTATTCCAGAGTTCCCCATCTGAAGTCCTTAAACCAAACTACAAATTGTATGATTAAAAAAAAAAAAAACACTCAACTGGGCGACCGCGCAACCACATAATTAAAGCAATGTGATTGTTCAAGCCAGTGTTGTTCTGATGAGATTGGCAGTGGATGGTGGCCAGCCTGCTTTTGGGGTGATGTCTTTTGATGAGGTTTAGCAAAGGAATGCCACACTCCTTCGATGAATAACAAGATCAGGCAAACTATGCGAGCCATGTATAAACAGACCATATTACAAACAAAACAATCAGCTGGTGGCTATTGAAATATGGATTTCCAAACAAAGGAAGAGTCAAAGTGTCAAAACCGTGCCGTGTAAAGAAACTTCTCCTTGGAAGTGAGGAAATGACGTTTCTGGCATCCTTCCATTGTCTTATGGGTAGTCAGAGAGCATATCCATTTCATCGAATTCATTTGATGGCAGCGCTGCTTGTTATAAAGCAAAGCTGGAATGAAGAAATGTCTGCTCCGACTGGCAATTTGGGGTTGGATGCATGCAATGTTGGTTTATGACTGCACAACAGCATTTCTCGTAATGAAGGAATTTAAATAATTCTTCAAAATGTGCTTTTCGATTTAATCTGATACTGGCACACTGCATATAAACTTGGAACACTCTAAAAAATGCTGGGTTGTTTCAACCCAACTTTGGGTCAAATATGGTCTAACCCAACCGTTGGGTTAAATTTTTACATTAAATTTTTAAC
>NW_015555841.1:535320-578979 GCF_001515605.1 Sinocyclocheilus anshuiensis
TAGTTTTAGTTTGACTAAAATGCCATTTAGTTTTAGTCATATTTTAGTCATCTGAATTGTTTTTAGTTTTTTTAGTTTTATAGTCGACTAAATATCATAAGATTTTAGTCGGCTAAAATCTAATGGGTTTAATTACAGTGCATTTATTAAGCATTTCTCTAAAATTTCCAAACTCATATAGGTTTGATATTAAGGTTTTATCATGCAACATAGACACAGATTTAACTGCTATGACACACAACATGCCTTTATATTAAAATTAAATAAAAAACACTTTTCATAAAGAAACAAGAACATGGTCCTCCTTTTAATGAAATACCAATGGTTATATAATATGCATTCTTTATAACAACTTCATTCTTTCAAGCAGACATATGTATTTATATAAATACATTTTTATTAATCCTTATTAGGGTTACTAAAGTGATTCAGTCAAGAGCAGTGAGTGATTTTCTCTCTTTCTTTTGTTGCTTGATTAACATTAATGACAGACAACAGCAACTAAATTAGGCTGCTGTCCCTTTAAAACCGAATGCACGGGTGCTTTATACTGATAAACATCTGATATTCTTTTTTTTTTTTTTCCCAATCCGGTATTCTCTTTTATAGCATCGTTATGAAAACCTGTTTTTGGAACCTTTATTTTCATGAGCGTAAATTACGTGAGAGCTAATTCAGTACATTGTACTGTATAATGACTGTTATTTTCTGAAGAGCTGCATTCCGTTCAGCTGAAATTTTTTATGAATTCAAAAATTGCTATTGCTAAATTGCTCAAACATAGTTTTTAGATATGCTAAAAATTTGCTCAGAACATCGTACAGCAATGACCAGCACCACCAACACTATAGCCACTGCAGCAAAGAGTTGTTTTACACAAGCAAGCTTCTTCTTCAGAAAATTTAAAAATCTCACTCTCATTCTCTCTGTAATTCTTGTGACATCTCAGTTCTCTGGTATGAACTTGTTCACTGAAAGGTTCTTTGGGGAATCAAAAATGCTGCTTCTGTGGCATCACTGTGAAAACCTCTTTTTGGAACCTTTATAGGCCTACTTAAGAGTGTAAGAGTTGGAGATAATTTGGAGCATGTAAACACAAAAAGTATGTTTGGCATCTTTGCACACCTTAAACAACCCAAAACAGCAACTATTCCAGAGTTCCCCATCTGAAGTCCTTAAACCAAACTACAAATTGTCTGATTAAAAAAAAAAAAAAAACACTCAACTGGGCGACCGCGCAACCACATAATTAAAGCAATGTGATTGTTCAAGCCAGTGTTGTTCTGATGAGATTGGCAGTGGATGGTGGCCAGCCTGCTTTTGGGGTGATGTCTTTTGATGAGGTTTAGCAAAGGAATGCCACACTCCTTCGATGAATAACAAGATCAGGCAAACTATGCGAGCCATGTATAAACAGACCATATTACAAACAAAACAATCAGCTGGTGGCTATTGAAATATGGATTTCCAAACAAAGGAAGAGTCAAAGTGTCAAAACCGTGCCGTGTAAAGAAACTTCTCCTTGGAAGTGAGGAAATGACGTTTCTGGCATCCTTCCATTGTCTTATGGGTAGTCAGAGAGCATATCCATTTCATCGAATTCATTTGATGGCAGCGCTGCTTGTTATAAAGCAAAGCTGGAATGAAGAAATGTCTGCTCCGACTGGCAATTTGGGGTTGGATGCATGCAATGTTGGTTTATGACTGCACAACAGCATTTCTCGTAATGAAGGAATTTAAATAATTCTTCAAAATGTGCTTTTCGATTTAATCTGATACTGGCACACTGCATATAAACTTGGAACACTCTAAAAAATGCTGGGTTGTTTCAACCCAACTTTGGGTCAAATATGGACTAACCCAACCGTTGGGTTAAATTTTTACATTAAATTTTTAACCCAAAAGTTGGGTTAGTCCATATTTGACCCAAAGTTGGGTTGAAACAACCCAGCATTTTTTAGAGTGAACTAATCTGCTTAATTCATGGTTATAGTAACATTGATGTGCCAAACAGCTGTACCAAGATTTAGAGCTATACTGTACTGAGGTTATGAGCGACATTTAACTGCCTTTATTATTTAAGCCATAAAGTGTGAGAGGCTACTGTGAATATAGTCATCGCAAATGGCCATAATTTTTGTTGCACCTTTATCTGGGACTATATTAACAATACACCATGGTCTTATGTACTCCCATAGTTATACGACAAAAATAACACACAGAGAGTTTTGTGCAGCAACACGTGTTTCATTTCATAGCTGTTACTCCATAATATGGCTGAAAGCATGTGGACACCCCTTTCTAATTAATGGGTTTGGGTAATCACGTAATTTCCAGTAATGACATGCAATGGCATTTTACAAAATGGTGTGCTTCCAGCCAGTGTTAATTTTGACAGCAAATTTTTATTTAGTTTTAGTCATAGTCTTTTGACTAAAATGCCATTTAGTTTTAGTCATATTTTAGTCATCTGAATTGTTTTTAGTTTTAGTCTAGTTTTAGTCGACTAAATATCATACGATTTTAGTCGACTAAATCTACAGTAAATTTAGTCGGCTAAAATCTAATGGGTTTAGTTACAGAGCATTTCTCTAAAATTTCCAAACTCATTATATAGGTTTGATATTAAGGTTTTATCATGATAGACACCGATTTAACTGCGGTGACACACAACATGCCTTTATGTTAAAATTAAATACAACCACTTCTCATAAAGAACAAGGACATGGTTTTCTTTTTAATGAAATAACAATGGTTATATAGGCTAATTATAAAATTTTTATAGCAACTTGTTTACCATATTCTTCATTATTTCAAGCAGACATATTTATTCCTATAAATAAATTTAGATTATTATTTAGGGCTAGTAAAGTTTTTCAGTCAAGAGCAGTGTGCGATTTTCTGTCTTTCTTTTGTTGCTTGATTAACATCAATGACTCGGACAATAGCAACTAAAGTAGGCTGCTATCCCTTTAAAACAGAATGCACAGCTGCAATGGATGCAATGTACTGATACACGTTCTCCCCCTACTGTTTACGTTCACTTAAAACGTAATCAACTGTGTTTACGTAAATACACGTCAAAATGGACAATTCAATATAATCGTGTGTGTAATTCTTCGATCATGCGATGCGAAAGAGTACTCACGCACTGTGAGACGCGCTGTCTGTGTGTGTGTGCTTCAGTGTCTGCGCTCAGAAAACCAGACCGAATTGAGTTCTCTCTTGCGTCGTCAGATTTATCCATATGTCTGCTCTTCTCTTACTCCCACATATTGACATTTTTTAACGTTTTATGCGACATGCAGCAAGTGAATGTTAGCTTATGTTCCGCCGGTTCATATGTACGCATCTAACCTCCGAACTACGCAGCAGATTCGTTCTGAATGAATCTCTTCCCAAATCGTCCCTCCCTAACATTTTTGTCTCGTTTTTATTAATTGACGAAAATGTCAATAGATTTACGTCATAGTTTTTGTCATTCAAAAATAGTTTTAGTTTGTTATCGTCTCATTGTCATCGGTGTTGACGAAAATTATGACGAAAATTATTCGTCAACTAAATTAACACTGCTTCCAGCTTTGTGGCAACAGCTTGGGAAGGTCAACAATAATATTTAAAAATATAGCTGCAAGCAGCAATTAAGGGGCCAAGCACTAAAGGGGAAAAATTATGAGTAAGCATGACAACGAGGATCAGAACAACTGCAAAAATTAGTAAATACAGTCACACTGAAATCACTTTCAGGTTGACTTTAATGCTTATTACTTTTGAACAATAGGTGGCGCTGACACCAAATTTGTCTGGTGTGATCAATTTTGGGTGACAATGACGCATATAACATTTGGTGCCAATATGCCAAAGCCTTTCAGAGATACAGCCTCAAATGCAGTTTGGCATCACACTATCAAATTCATTGTTGCGGCAAACAAAACGTTTTGTCTATCAATATAAAATCCATAACATTTTGCCGCAATGCACTGAAGATGATCTAAGGTTGAATTGGTGAATATTGCACCTATGGTCTGGTAGGAGGTCTGGTAAAAGTAGGTGTTTTAAATAAAATCAAAATGGCAGAGTGGACTATGGCATATTTGTTATCTACGAACTTGGCATGACCCTAGAGCCTCATGACAATAGTTAAAATTAATCAAAATGTAATAGCATTCATTAAGTTTTCATTTCTGACCAGGTCAGAGGTGGCGCTGTTCCCGAGTACCTTTAGGGCATGATGCCGATGACACATTTTGAGTTTCTTAATGATTCGCCAATGTGTTCGGAGAATACAGCATTTTATGACAAAGTTCAAAATGTTTGATGCACAAAATGGACGGCATGGGAAAATTGGGTGTTGTTCAACTCAGTATGTTGCACCAAAACTAAAGAAGCCAGTCTTGTGATTTTTGGCCTAACCATTCATTCATTCATTCATTCATTTTTATTTTTTATTTTTGCTTCAAACTTTGCTGTTTGTGCCATTTTTCACATCTTCTCACAACTAGGTTGCGCTGTGTCGAAACTGTGCAAGTACCATCAGGTAATGGTTTTCATGACACACACCAAGTTAGGTCTGAATACAGTCTAGGAGGAGTTTAAAAAAAGTAAAAAATTAAAAAAAAATTCATGACTGAAAATAACTTCATAGGGTCCAGTCGACTTGAGCTAAGCAATCAGAGGGGAAAACAAATAGCATAAACGTGAGTGCAACGTTGGACAGCTGATGCTGCTAGAGGGATTGAATTAGAGACTGTGGTTAATGTTCAGACCAGGGGTGCCCAATCCTGTTCCTGGAGAAAGTTCACCTCCAACCCTGATCAAGCACAATTGAACCAGCTAATTAAGATCTTCAGGAACACTTAATAATTCCAGACAGGTGTGTTTGATCGGGTTTGGATCTGAACTCTGCAGGAAGGTAGATATCCAGGAAAAGGGTTGGGCACACCTGGTTCAGTCTGTGCTCTATGTATGTACCAAATTCCATATTTTTTCTAAAGAAGAAGAATGGATACAATTGGTGCCTACACACATTTGGTGCTTGGCCCCTAATCATAATATATTAACATACAGCGGGTAAAATAATCATTGAACACTTCACCATTTTTCTCAGTAAATATATTTCCTTTAGGTGCTGTTGACATGACATTTTCACCAGATGTTGGTAACAACCCAAGTAATCCATACATACAAAGAAAAAACAAATAAATTCAGAAATTAAGTTATGTGTAATAAAATGGAATGACCCAGGGAAAAAGTATTGAACACACTTACTGAAATTTATTTAATACATCGTACAAAAGCCTTTGTTGGTAATGACAGCTTCAAGAGGCCTCCTGTATGGAGAAACTAGTCGTATGCATTGTTTAGGTGTGATTTTGGCCCATTCTTCCACACAGTCTTCAAATCTTGAAGGTTCTGTGGGCTTCTTCTATGAACTCTGATCTGTAGTTCTTTCCATAGATTTTCTATTGGATTCAAGTTAGGTGATTGGCTGGGTCATTCTAGCAGCTTTACTTTCTTTCTCTGAAACCAATTGAGAGTTTCCTTGGCTGTGTTTGGGATCATTGTCAATGTCCACCCTTGTTTCATCTTCATCATCCTGGTAGACGGCAGCAGATTTTTATCAAGAATGCCTCGCAGTGCCATTTGACCTCCAAACATGGTGTGTATTATGGCATCCAAAGAGTTTAATTTTGGTCTCATCTGACGAGACTATATTCTCCCAGTATTGCACAGGTTTGTCTAAATGTTGTGCAGCAAACTTTAAACGAGCTTCAACATGCTTTTTCTTCAGCAATAGAGCCTTGCGTTGTGAGCGTGTATACAGGACACGACGGTTGAGTACATTACTTATTGTTTTCTTTTAAACAATTGTACATGCTATTTTCAGGTCTTTCTGAAGATCTCCACAAGTTATCCTTGGCTCTTAGACAACTCTTCTGATAATTATTTTCACTCCTCTGTGAGAAATCTTGTGAGGAGCACCTGGTCGTGGCCGGTTTTTGGTGAAATGATGTTCTTACACTTCCGGATTATGGCCCCAACAGTTCTCACTTGAACATTCAGAGGTATATAAATCCTTCTGTAACCAATGCCATTAGTATGTTTTGCAACAATACGGTTGCGAAGGTCTTAAGAGAGCTCTTTGCTTTTACCCATCATGAAATGTTTCTTGTGTGACACGTTGGTCATGAGACACCTTTTTATAGGCCATCAGTTGGGACTGAACCAACTAATATTAATTTCCACTGACAAGGGACAGGATTGCTTTCTAATTACTGATAGACCGGTTTATGGTGAAATTATGTTCTTTCCACTTCCGGATTATGGCCTCAACAGTGCTTACTGGAACATTCAGAAGTATAGAAATGCTTCTGTAACCAATGCCATCAGTATGTTTTTCAGCAATAAGGTTGTGACGGTCTTGAGAGAGCTCTTTGATTTTACCCATCATGAAATGTTTCTTGTGTGACACGTTGGTCATGAGACACCTTTTTATAGGCCATCAGTTGAGACTGAACCAGCTAATATTAATTTCCACTGACGAGGGGCAGGATTGCTTTCTAATTACTGATAGATTTCAGCTGGTGTCTTGGCTTTCCATGCCTTTTTGCACCTCACTTTCTTCATGTGTTCAATAATTTTTCCCTGTGTCATTCCACTTTATTACACAGAACTTAATTTCTGAACTTATTTGTTTTGTTTTCTTTGTATGTATGGATTACTTGGGTTGTTACCAACATCTGGTGAAAATTTCATGTCAACAGCACCTTTAGAAATATATTTACTGAGAAAAATGGTGACGTGTTCAATACTTATTTTACACACTGTATAAACATAGGTCTACATTTTTCTGAGTGATGTGTTCTGCTGTGCATTTAATGCTGACGATGGCCATGGATGTGTGCTGGTATGTTTTAATGAGCTTCATGTTTGAAAAACCTGCTCACAGAGGCATCTCTGATGCACAGAGCAATCTACAGATTTGCAGCTCTTAAGGTGATCATCATCAAGAGCTAGTGTCTTTAGGGCCACTAAGAGGGGTGAGAACCAGAAGGGCGTAAGTGACATTTCACCAACTTTACAGGAGGGCCAAAACAAAACAATAACCATAGTTTGATCTGATTTTGTGTACTGATTTCAATCTTTTATAATAAAAATGTGTACACACATGGATGACAGGATACTTATTGAACACTATTTTAACATTTATTCAGAAAAAAACAAATATATATATTTTTTTAATTTATAAAAAAAGTCACTTGCGCAGTCACTTGCACCTTTTTGGCACCAATGTTTTATTCAATTTGTGTATAAAACATGGGCGCATCTGCTGACAATATGAACAAAACATTACATTAATGAGTTTAAAAGAAATAACAATCCATTGTGATAAAATTAAATATCACATAAAAAGCCCTTACATCAAATTAGTTAATTGAATGTGGTTAATTTGACTGAAATAGTAATCTCAGCCACTTAACAATTTGGCCAAATGGTCGATTGCAAAGCCTTTACAGATGGCTTCCCTAGTGAAAAATAAATATACAAAAATGTATTTGAAATACATTTATTTCATGCTACACTACAAATACATTTACGTATTATTCACATATCACTAAACCTGTATACTTAAAGTCTGCTAAATTGGAACAACTCATTTTGTACTTAATGCAATTTAATTGTGCAGAAGTAATGCTGAAGTCTAACTAAAGATACACTGAAATATATTTGATTGTGCTAAAAGTGGAACTATTGCAAGTATAATTTAGGTACACTTTAAATATCTTGCATTTAAAGACTGATATTATCCAAAGATCATACAATCCTCATCAATAGAAATGTGCATTGTGCACAAGTAGTACTCCAAATAAAGTTTAATTATTATTTTTGTTATATCAGGGAGTACTGAGTGATGTGTCAGTAAACAGACAGTAAATAAAGTAAATAAAATGTTAATAGATTTGAACTAGTATGAATGTGTTTCATAAAGAACATTTCAGATGAAATTGTGAATTGTACATGAGATAGTAGCCTACTCTGACTGGCTGACTTGTAAAGCTTGGTAGAAGTCCACATAAGACTGGGGATACTGCCATTTGTGCAGAGTAAGTAAGTCTATCTATTTCACAGCAGTGATCCTTGGTGGACATCTGTATAGCGGTTTACTCACTGCATTTCTTGTATCTTTTCTCCAGTCATCTCTTTTGTCTATGGCTGTCTGACCCTTATCTGCATTCTCTCTCTTGTGGCTAAACAGTAACTGAGTGCCTATATGATAACACCAATAGTAACAAAACAAAAAAAAAGTAATATATTTAAAATAATTTTTTTTTTCCATACTAAGTATAATTCAAATATATTAATATATTTACTGACATATTGCTCAAGACTTAATGAGATACAAATTATAATTAAACTTTATTTGGACTACTACTTGTGCACATTTCTCAATATTAAGCCTAACATGTGTTTTAATGTCACTGTTGATGAGGATTGTATGATCTTTGGATAATATTGGTCTTTAAATGCAAGATATTTAAAGTGTACCTGAAGTATACTTGCCATAGTTCCACTTTAGCCCAATAAATATACTTCAGTATATCTTTAGTTGGACTTCAGCACTACATTTTTACAATTAAAGTGCATTAAGCACAACATTTAAAATTGTTCCAATTTAGCAGAATTTAGGTATACGGTGCATCTAAAAAAATTTGAATATCGTGAAAAAGTTATATATTTTTTTTTTGTAACTTATTTCAAAAAGTGAAACTTTCATATATTCTAGATTCATTACATGTAAAGTAAAACATTGACCATCCCTACAGTATAAATTAATGTTAATCCTAGGTATTCATTATCAGACGTTTCACACTGTACATTCCTAAACCCCGGGTTAATGTTCTTATTTGCATATGTGCGGTGTCACTGTCACTGATTGGATGAACAGCAGGCAACCCGTTTACACACTTTCCGTCTTTTGACATTTCTTACTTTTCTCTCACTGGCTGCTGTTTACACGACGCACGTTTCCTGTTACTGACGTGACATAAGCCTCGCTGCTCAATTTCTGATTGGCTGTCTGTTGCCAAGTGTCCAGCAGCAACAAGCAAACACCACTCTGTTTAACACTGAACAAACTTAGCACCACAATGCAGGGTTAACACTGCAAATGTAGTACTAACCCTGCTCCGGAGCAGGGTTTCATAACCCCGGGTAAAAAACTGTGCTAACACCGCTTTCAAATTACAGGTGTGAAACGTTTCTTTATCCGGGGTTAAAAGCGGTGTTTAGAATGACGATAACCCGGAGTTAAGCACAGTGTGAAAAGCCCGTTAGATGCTATTAGGCATGTGCTCAGGCATCAGACTTTTCACCTGAGACATCTGATCTTATTTTCATTAATATTTGAGAATTGCTTACTCTTGCTTTGAACACAACCAGCTAAACCAACCATATTTAAATCTGTTTCTTGCCTTTCAATGCTTAGTTGATTGCCTGAGTCACTGCGGCATTGAAACACAGACAAAACTATAAATACAATATAATACTATACAATATACAATATAATAAAATCTAGTTAGATCTAAAATCTGATGGATCGCTCTTATCATCGTTTTATGTTGTCTTATTGCCCAGGTCTGAAACTTACTCTATGGAACAGCACTAAAGCATTAAAGACATAATAGTATGACTTCCTGTAAAGCTGCTTTGAAACAAGCCTTACGCACTTAAAATAAAGGTGCTTCACGATGCCATAGAATAACCTTTTTGTCTAAATGTTTCCATAAAGAACCTTTAACATCTGAAGAAACTTTCTGGTTCACAAAAGGTTTTTTTTGTGGCAAAAGAAGGTTCTTCAGATTATAAAAAGGTAAGAAAGAGATGGTTCTTTAAAGAACGTTTGACTGAATGGTTATTCTATGGCATCACTGTGAAGAACCTTTTAAGCACCTTTATTTTTGAGTGTACAAATAAATCTGACTTGACTTTGACTATTTACACTTAATACAAATAAAATATTTTTTTCTAGATTTCATGCAAATTGCTTTTACCTAATAATAATAACTAGACAGAGCCTGTTATACTACACATAGACAGTCAAACATAGTGAATTAGTCAGGATCGGTCTCCTCAATGACCCGAGTGTTCATGCCAGCTGATGGTGCGCTGTTTCTCCCTGTGATTAGAAGTGGAGCCAGGCCTGTTTAGCGTACATTGTGCTGGGTGGTCTGAGAAAATGCAGAGCAGCAGCTTTAATGTGTTTTGTATTTGCCAAACGGAACTCCGTCATTAGAGGAAGTGGGAGTCCCATTTAAGCTGCTATTAGCTGTAATGGCTGTTTTTTTTGTTTTTTTTCTTGTGCACGCAATTTTCCTAACTTAACAGAATCCACTGGAATCCCTGCGCTCCTGCCTGCATGTTTTTAGTGGTCTGAGGCTCATAAACAAGAACTCCAGAAACACTCTTTCAGGGACACCTTTCGGTTTTAATTATTTTGTCACATGACGTCATGTTTATGTTGCCTAAACCCAAAGTTATTTTGTTTTTCAGTTACAAAGGCACTTAAAACAGACTAGGACACACATTGAAACAGATTTTTTTCTCATGTCCACCCCTTCCTCTCTTCTAGGTTCACTCTTTATGCCTTGGACAGCCGTGGTAGTCGGTCGGATGCGAGTTTTGTGACCGTTCGCACATCATGCCCGATGGTGGATGACAGCAAAGCAGAAGGTACATTGCCATTCTCCTTCACTCCATTCACATGTGTGAATGAACAGAGTGAGCGGCACGCCAGTGAAATGTCATCTTCACACCCATCTGAGGTGGCAGCTCTTCATGTCCTGCTTGTTTACGATTACGTCATCCATAGCGGCTAGACCATTTTACCTGAACAGAATTCACAGGTCTAGCAGCAGTATGAATCACAGGGAAGTACAGCACTCAAAATCCATGTCAAAGTAAAAGTAAGATTACAGAAAGTTCACTCAAATGAAAGGAAAAGTGGGACTTACCATACAAGTAATAATGTGATGTGATAAGAAACAATTCAAACATGTTAGGAAATCTGATCTTTGGTTCTCATTCTCTTGTGAAAAAGAAGTGTGCTTAATTATATTAAATGTCTACTTACATTGTACTTTAAATCCTAAAAGTATATTTTAAATAGCTGAATGTCCAGATATTATTTCAATATTACAAATGTATAATAACAAGTATATGTAAATACATGACACAAGTTTTAATAAAAATTACATAAGTGTATTTTAATTTGCCATAAATGCTTGTCAGCAGTACACTTCAACAATATTTCAAACACAATAGAAGTAAATATTAAATGAAATATTATTATGTACTCGAGTCCAACTTAAGTGGGACTGATATAAATATAAACTAGAATACACTTTAATTTAACTGAGTTTAGCATTGTCCGAAAACATTACATTTAGTTTAAGCTTAAGCATAATCTTTAGCATATTATTTCCCTAATAACTACTTTTTTTTAAAGTATGCTAAAGTGTACTTCTTTTTGAGAAGGCTCCACAAAAAAAAGGCAAGAAAGCTTGTTCTTTGAAAACAGACAGTTCAGATTTCAGATGTCAGATCTACTTTCTCCTCAAACAGAGATTGCAGACAAAGTGTACAACCTCTATAATGGCTACACCAGCGGAAAGGAGCAACAGACAGCCTACAACACCCTGATGGAGATTTCACCCCCACTGCTGTATCGTGTACAGCATCACTACAATTCCCACTACGAGAAGTTTGGAGACTTTGTGTGGAGGAGTGAGGATGAGCTTGGCCCCAGGTGAGGAAGACAATGGCCAAACAAAGCAATGTTCATGATGATAACGCTGCACTACTTTGTCAGTCCTTTGCTTTCTTTCTTTCACACTTTTTACATATTTCTTTAATAATATGAACTATCTAATAAGCATTTTAATCAAATAGAAACAAAAAAAGTCTTCATTTTTAACTCTTTCCCCACCATTTCTTTGTATTATTAATTACAGCCACTGTCAGCATTTTTGATCATTTTCACAAAATTTTCATGGCCCCCAGAATGTTCTGTTTTATGGATATCTGAACATGCAACATGTCAAAAGAATAAACAGAGCCTCTGCTTTAAACCAAAAACAAACATACATGCATACATACATACATACATACATACATATTCTTGCTTCATGCATTCTTGTTTAACCAACACTTGAATGTGGGTAAGTTTCATTTAAAAAAGCAAGAAAAAGCGATTTTGAAGAAAAAGCAGAGAAAATTGTGTTTTGGACTAGACTACATCCGGATCAGATTCAGAATGATGAGCAAAACACAGATGGAGTCGATCACTTCCATCAACACCCCCAGAGCCTGCAACGCTTAAACTACTTCACTTCATTCAGTAACGTTAAGCAGTTTTGATTTATATGCTGTTTAGTAATCACATTATCTTATATGCATCTGCTTACATATGCAATCACATGTTTCTGTTTCTTCACCGTGTTTTGATCCAGGGATTCAGTACTCTTTCAGAAAATGTGTAACAGCTCCCATATAACAGTGAAAACACGGAAAGCTGGACAATTCCGTCAATGGCGGGGAAAGAGTTTAAGGACAAATGACATACAGTATATGTTAAAGCAAGATAGCATAAGCACACATTTCAAGCAAAACATTTAAAAAAAAAATAAGTTTGGTACTGTAGGATTTAAATGATAAACCAATAGATATGGTACAAAAATGAATATACCTTCCACCCTAGAATTGTGAATTAATCATGATTCACTATATGGACAAAAGTATTGGGAGACATGACCATTACACCAACAGGGTCTTTAAAGACAATGCATTTTAAATAGATATACATTAATATGGAGTTGGTCCCTCCTTTTCCAACCCCTGAAAAACAACCCCATATCATTATCCCTCCTCCACCAAACTTTGGCACAATGCAGTCAGACAGGTAATATTATCCTGGTATCCGCCAAAACCCGGACTTGGCCATCAGACTGCCAAACAGAGAAGCGTGATTGATCACTTCACAGAACAGGTTTCCACTGCTCAAGAGTCCAGTATCCTTTTGCTTTACTCCACTCCATCCCACGCTTGGCATTGCACTTGGAGATGTGAGGCTTGCATGCAGTTGCTTGGCCATGGAAACCCATTCCATGAAGCTTCTGTCTGCTTATATTAATGTCAGTGGAAGTTTGGAAATCTTATTGTATAGTTGGCTTATTGTAAAGGTGACATCCTATCACAATACCGCACTTGAATTCACTGAGCTCTTCATAATCACATTTTCTGTATTTACAAACAAGTGTTTGTAAATACAGACCGCATGGTCTCCTTGAAACACCTGAATTCAATAATTAAGATGTTGTCCCAATTCTTTTGTCCATCTGGTGTAAACGTTGCTGTCAAGTAGGACTTCAGTACATCTTTAAATGTAAATTCATAATTATTTCAATTGTCTTTGAAATACTGCTGGAAGGCCACTTTCTGTGAAATATTGTTATTGTACATTCATACATATTTAAGTGTTGCTTGAGAATATGAAGGTTTTTATGAACAGCCTCTATATTTTTAGGCATAACACAAAGAGGAAGTGTGCACAGACCCTTCCACTGGCCCCTGGTTTAGCTCTGCTTGGCTGGGGCCGTCAGAAGGTTGCCATCCTAAACTCTCTGTGAATGTTTGTGTAATCTGTTTTCTGGCAGAACTAGCAGGGGAATGAAACAGAGACCACCAATTACAGTTCATTTTCCCTTTTTAGAAGGAACCAATAATCTGTATGAATATCAACACAGGCTTTGCATTAGGATTAAATAGCATATTTTTGGAGCAGTAAGTAATTCTTCATAAAACAAGGCAAATGTTTCAAGAAAATTCTTTCAAAACAACTTTGTATCATATTGTGAGTTTGAAGATAAAAAGGAAATGTAATTGTAGAGCAGACACAATTTTATACTGAACGTGTGCACTGTGTAGTTTTATACTTTTTACCTTTTTTCATTGCTGTCATTGTAAGAAATCTATCTATCAGTGTCAAATGACATCAGGTAAAAAGTAATATATTTTCCTGACACCCAAAATGAAAAAAGAAAACAACAAAAAAAATATTATTTTTTTTATTCAGAAATGTAAAACATGGTAATCTGTATGAACAATATATATATATATATATATATATATATAATTATTTTTTTAAATAACCTGTTCGATCTGGACAATTTAATGAGTAACATATCATTGCTCACAAGTGGTTGCTGCACTGCATGAAAACTACCAAACAAGGCTCACTGGAAATACATGACTCTGTTAACATTCTGCAAAACCAACATATCAGTGTTGCGCAACCTGAGTAACAGATTTTAGGTTTTGCAGAAATGTAGGCAATGTCACATATTTGCACCTCAGTTTGAAAACTACACAGCACACTTTTATTGTCCACACTAACAGCTCTCTTTCTGGTCACAATAGGAAGGCCCATTTGATCTTAAGACGAATGGATCGGATCAGTCTGTTCTGTCGCTCGCTGCTCCGCAGTGGCTTCATCCAAAGCCGAACAGAGAGTGTACCGTACATGCTGTGTCGCAGTGATGACACGAGACCAGGCGGCACTTCATGGCACAGTTCACTTCACGAAACCCAGCTTGCCTGCCTGGAGAAAGTCATATCAGTGCAACGCAACATATATGGAAAGTCAAAATTACGATGAGACAGGAGACGTTTGGACTCGACCTTCTCTGTTTATGGTCTCCAGCTTGGCTGTTGTTTTTCTAAATCCAAATGACTTTGAGACTGTGAGAGGAGGATTTTTTTTTTCTTTCTTTTTTTTTCTTTTAATTTCTTTTCCAAATACAGCGAGCCTCGGATAGGAAAAAAATATTATTATTATTATTACTATTATTATTTCTCTTGTAAGGACATCAGTTTTGGTCGAAAGACTGAACTACTGAAGGACTATTTACGAATGTAAGAATTTAACTGCATGGTGCTGCAGAACTCCATACCAGGTTCCCTGATACTCATTTTGCAAACATATCTCTTGGAATACCTAGCCCAGCAAGACGAGGACATGATCTCTCGGTGGTTTTCCTTCTTTTCTATTCAACCCTTTTTGACATCAATTCTATTAATCTTTTTTATAGTTTTGCCACAGTTAATTGAGAAAACTATCTAAGAATATTGTCAGGGTCATAGTAAATGCTTTTGAGAACAAGTATTGTCCTGTCACGCATATAATCTTTAGCCAAAAGAATGTTCCTTTACAGTGTCCAAAGAAATGAAAGGGGGTATTGCTGGCCAATGAGACCAATAGATTTCATCAAAGTGAATAATCTAATGTATTTGGCAAAGGATTGTGGTACAAAAGAAAGCATTGTGCAGAGGCCTTCTGTAAATGATTGTCTGGGAACAAAGTGTTGTTAAAAATTCAGTTGGAATTGAACAAACTGTAAGAACTTAACCTCAACACATTTTCAGTAAGTGACTATATGCCATGCTATATTCATTGTGATAGTTAAATATGCTATTGTAAATACAACTGTAAATGCAGTATGTAATAAGTGAATATGATTTTTTGTGTCTGTGGGGGGAGGGGGGTCTATTAAATATGTATATAGAATCTCAAGACGTTTTCTCCATTTTATCTGAAAAATATGTGAAGAATCAATTAAATTGAGGAAACTCCTGTTCCCTATCTGTCGGTCACTACGAGTTATGTCGAACGACATATGGGGTCTCACTTGGGAGGCCAATCATCTCTGAGTTTAAGAGAAAACATTAATGAAAATTGGCTAGTGGATTTTGCATGCTGAGCCACTCCCCGTGCTTATGGGTATATAAGGCGACAGCACGCATCCACTCATTAGATTTTTGCTTCGGAGCCGAGTAGTACATGGTCTTCATTGCTACAAAGCCATTTCATCTGTGCAAGAGGTTGTTCCTGTTTGGTGTTATGGCGCGTTACAGCGGTGTCCCTGTTGCAGCGATTCCCCTGGGCGCTTCAGCTAAAAGAGCAGTTTCCTCTAAAAGAGCAAACACGGTCGATTCGCGTCTTTTTCTTTTTCCCCTCTCACTCCTCCCGCAGCGCAGGTCCCATGCATCTGCCGGGTGATTCTGCTGTGCCATCTCACGGCAGTCCCAGCGTGTCATTTGGTGGGTGGCCAGAGGATGAGATGTTGATTGCAGCATTGGGGGATGGGCTATCGACCTCTGAGGATGAAGATTAGGCGGCGCTGCCCCCATCGGACCCAGAGCTGTCGGCCATGCTTGCCTGGGCAGCCGTGAGCATCGGGTTGCAGGTGACTACACCGCCCAGCCCTGAGCGCTTGCGGCTAGATGATTGGTTTCTCGGCGCGGAGCATGGCTCACAACCGCGTTCTGCTCCAGTTCCTTTCTTCCCGGAGGTGCATGAAGAGGTGACAAAGTCGTGGACGGACCCTTTTACGGCCAGAAGCCGCTTGTCTCCCTCTTCCATCCTCACTACCCTCGATGGCGGGCAGCTAGGGGGTACGTTAACATTCTCCAGGTGGAGAAAATGGTTGTGGTGTACCTGTGCCCGCAAAACACTGCCACTTGGAGGAATTGTCCGCATCTCCTGTCCAAAGCCTGTAAGCTGTCGTCGGCTTGCCAAGGCGCTAAAACAAATGAACGAGGGTAGCACCGACTCGAGGTTGATGCAGGAGCTGCGAAAGTCCCTCGGGAAGGCGATGTCCACTCTGGTGGTCCAGGAACGCCATCTCTGGCTCAACCTGGCTGAAATGAGAGATGTTGACAAAGTACGCTTTCTCGACGCTCCCATCTCCCAGGCTGGCCTGTTCGGCAACACTGTTAAGGACTTTGCCCAGCAGTTCTCGGCAGTACATAAGCAGACTGAGGCCATCCAGCACATCCTGCCCTGACGTGATCCTCCAGCTGCCACTGTTCCGTCACGGGCCATGCCTCAGCCTGCTCGTCGCCGTGGGCGCTATCCTGCGTCCTCCACTCCAGCTCCGCCCTGCGCTGAGACAACGTCGAGGCAGGCGTGTCGAGCCCCACGCAGCAGAGCGGCGCCCCCTCCCCCGTGTCGCACCCAGCTGCTAAGTCCTCCAAGAAGACGACGAAGCGGCCCTGACATGGGCAACCCAGAGATGTGGGAGACTGCTCTTCAGGAGGTGGCGAGGTCAGCGCCGCTCCTTCCCCCAGAGGAGGGCCTGGTGGAGAATCCTTTGTTCCCTTTTCTTTTTGTTCCATCTCTGGCCAGTCCCTCCGGGGACAGGGGGAGTTTTGCTGTGATGACTCAGAACGCGATGCCTTCTGGGCCACCCAGCGCAACTCCCCATCGCTGCACCACTGCAGGTACGTCGACTGTCCCTTTGGTGCCACTCGTACAGAGTTTGGGAGTGTGGCTTGCGTTGCCCAACCCGTCCTGCTGGCTCATTCGGACAGTTTGACTCGGCTACGGGATTCAGCTCGCCAGGCGACATCCCGAGTTCAATGCCGTTCTCGAGACTTTGGTGGCAGTCCAAGACGCCTCTGTCTTGCACGAGGAGATTGCTGTCCTGTTGGCGACAGGAAAAAGAGAGGGGAAAAAGAAAAAGACGCGAATCGACCGTGTTTGCTCTTTTAGAGGAAACTGCTCTTTGCATCCTTATGCAATCGAGCCGGTCCCTCCAGCCGAGATGAGGAAGGGGTTTTACAGCCCTTACTTCATCGTACCCAAGAAAAGCGGTGGCCTTCGACCTATCTTGGATCTGCGAGTCTTGAATCGGGCCCTTCACAAGCTTCCGTTCAAGATGTTGATGCAGAAATGTATTATCAAATGCGTTCAAGCCCAGGATTTGTTTGCAGCGATCGACCTGAAGGACGTGTACATTCATGTCTCGATTCTTCCTCATCCCAGACCGTTCCTACGGTTTACGTTCGAGAGTCGGGCATGGCAGTATAAGGTCATCCCCTTCGGGCAATCCCCTATCCCCCCGTGTCTTCACGAAAGTCGCGGAGGATGCCCTTGCCCCACTATGGGAAGTGGGCATCAGGATCCTCAACTATCTCGACGATTGGCCCGGTCGCGAGAGGAGTTGTGCGATCACAGGGACCTGGTGCTTCAGCACCTCAGTCAGTTGGGGCTTCAGGTCAACCGTGAGAAGAGCAAGCTCTCCCCTGGGTAGGGAATCTCTTATCTCGGTATGGAGTTAGACTCGGGGAGTATGATGGCACGTCTCACTAATGAACGTGCCCAGTCAGTGCTGAACTGCCTGAGTTCCTTCAGAGGCAGGACAGTGGTACCACTGAAACATTTTCAGAGGCTCCTGTGTCTCCGATGTGTTGCCGCCTATTCAGCCCCTGGTGCCCTTAGAACAAGTGCCCCTAGGCTGGGGCGCTACATGCAATGGGCAGGCAGCGTCGGGGTCCTGGACAGGACCTCGACTGCTTTGGCACATCAACTGTTTGGAGTTGTTGGCAGTGCATCTAGCTTTGCGGCAGTTCTGGCTGCTGCTGCTGGACAAGCACATGTTGGTCCGCACCGACAACACTGCAGCTGTTTCGTACATCAACCGACAGGGTGGTCTACGATCACGTCACTTGTCTCAACTCGCCCGCCATCTCCTCCTCTGGAGTCAGACACGGCTCATGTCGCTGGCGACTCTATCCCCATTCAGCTGAATTTGGGGAAGCTCAGGTGGACCTGTTTGCTTCCCACGAGTCCTCCCACTGCAAGTTGTACTATTCCCTGACCCAGGCCCCCCTGGGCACGGACGCACTGGCACACAGCTGACCTCGGGCTCTACGCAAGTATGCGTTTCCCCCAGTGAGCCTGCTCGCACAGACACTGTGCAAGGTCAGGGAGGACGATGAACAGGTCCTGTTGGTTGCGCCTTACTGGCCCACCTGGACCTGGTTTCGGAACTCATGCTCCTCGTGACAGCCCCTCCCTGGCGCATCCCCCTGAGGAGGGACCTCCTTTCTCAGGGGCTGGGCACCATATACTTCATCGTACCCAAGAAAAGCGGTGGCCTTCGACTTATCTTGGATCTGCGAGTCTTGAATCGGGCCCTTCACAAGCTTCCGTTCAAGATGTTGATGCAGAAATGTATTATCAAATGCGTTCAAGCCCAGGATTTGTTTGCAGCGATCGACCTGAAGGACGTGTACATTCATGTCTCGATTCTTCCTCATCCCAGACCGTTCCTACGGTTTACGTTCGAGAGTCGGGCATGGCAGTATAAGGTCATCCCCTTCGGGCAATCCCCTATCCCCCCGTGTCTTCACGAAAGTCGCGGAGGATGCCCTTGCCCCACTATGGGAAGTGGGCATCAGGATCCTCAACTATCTCGACGATTGGCCCGGTCGCGAGAGGAGTTGTGCGATCACAGGGACCTGGTGCTTCAGCACCTCAGTCAGTTGGGGCTTCAGGTCAACCGTGAGAAGAGCAAGCTCTCCCCTGGGTAGGGAATCTCTTATCTCGGTATGGAGTTAGACTCGGGGAGTATGATGGCACGTCTCACTAATGAACGTGCCCAGTCAGTGCTGAACTGCCTGAGTTCCTTCAGAGGCAGGACAGTGGTACCACTGAAACATTTTCAGAGGCTCCTGTGTCTCCGATGTGTTGCCGCCTATTCAGCCCCTGGTGCCCTTAGAACAAGTGCCCCTAGGCTGGGGCGCTACATGCAATGGGCAGGCAGCGTCGGGGTCCTGGACAGGACCTCGACTGCTTTGGCACATCAACTGTTTGGAGTTGTTGGCAGTGCATCTAGCTTTGCGGCAGTTCTGGCTGCTGCTGCTGGACAAGCACATGTTGGTCCGCACCGACAACACTGCAGCTGTTTCGTACATCAACCGACAGGGTGGTCTACGATCACGTCACTTGTCTCAACTCGCCCGCCATCTCCTCCTCTGGAGTCAGACACGGCTCATGTCGCTGGCGACTCTATCCCCATTCAGCTGAATTTGGGGAAGCTCAGGTGGACCTGTTTGCTTCCCACGAGTCCTCCCACTGCAAGTTGTACTATTCCCTGACCCAGGCCCCCCTGGGCACGGACGCACTGGCACACAGCTGACCTCGGGCTCTACGCAAGTATGCGTTTCCCCCAGTGAGCCTGCTCGCACAGACACTGTGCAAGGTCAGGGAGGACGATGAACAGGTCCTGTTGGTTGCGCCTTACTGGCCCACCTGGACCTGGTTTCGGAACTCATGCTCCTCGTGACAGCCCCTCCCTGGCGCATCCCCCTGAGGAGGGACCTCCTTTCTCAGGGGCTGGGCACCATATGGCACCCGCGTCCAGATCTCTGGAACCTGGACGGGACGCGGCAGACGTAAGTGACCTACCACCAGCAGTGGTACACACTATCACTCAGGCTAGAGCTCCCTCTACGAGGCATGCCTATGCTTTGAAGTGGAGTCTGTTCACGAATTGGTGTTCTTCTTACCGAGAAGACCCTCGGAGATGCTCGATTAGAGTCATGCTTTCTTTCCTGCAAGGAAGGTTGGAGCATAGGCTGTCACCCTCCACCTTGAAAGTGTATGTCGCTGCTATCGCAGCACATCATGATGCAGTGGACGGCCGGTCCCTGGGAAAGCATGATCTGATCGTTAGGTTCCTGAGGGGTTCCAGAAGGTTGAATCCTCCAAGGACACCCCTGATACCCTCCTGGAATCTCTCTATTGTCCTGGCTGGCCTTCAGAGGAGTCCCTTTGAGCCACTTGATTCAGTTGACCTAAAGTTCCTGTCTCTTAGGACAGCGCTCCTGATCGCACTCACCTCCATCAAGAGGGCCGGGGAACTCCAAGCATTTTCGGTAAGTGAAGAGTGCCTTGTGTTCGGGCCGCCCTACTCTCACGTTGTCCTGAGAGCTGAGGCCTGGATACATGCCCAAGGTTCCCACCACTCCCTTCCGAGATCAGGTGGTGAACCTGCAAGCGCTGCCCCCGGAGGAGGTAGATACAGCCTTGGCGTTGCTGTGTCCCGTAAGAGCGTTATGCATATACGTGGACCGCACACAGAGCTTCAGAAGCTCTGAGCAGCTCCTTGTCTGCTTTGGAGGTCAGCAGAAAGAGAAGGCTATCTCCAAGCAGAGGTTGGCCCACTGGATAGTGGAGGCCATCGCCTCGGCGTACCAATCCCAAGGCGAGCCGTGCCCCCTGGAGGTGAGAGCCCACTCCTCCTGGGCGCTGGCGCACGGCACCTCTCTGGCAGACATCTGTTGAGCTGCGAGCTGGGTGTAGAGCCGGTTTCTTCCCGTGTGTTGGGTAACATGTAATTGGCGGTAAGATCTGGCTCGGTGTCATGCTTGCTGTGCCATTCCCCTCTCACACGGGGATGCGAGCGCCTTTCTTCTCCCAGCAGATTTCCCCGGTTGGCAAACCCTGTTCGAGCATCCTCCAGCACCCCCGGCAGTCAGACTTGGTGGAGCATTCTGACGCCAGGCCCAGTACTGGTGTTTGCATGCCCGGTGTCCCGGCCAGCCCCTGTACTGGTCTAGGTGTCCATATGGCTTGACTCCCTACGGGTAATCCCATATGTGTATTCTTCCACGGTAAGATTTCCCTCTCTGTAAACCCGTGTCTTCCCTTGACAGACTCGCTCTGTCATTCTCTACTGACAGTTGTTCCGTCCCTACTCTAAGGTAGGACCTGCCTCAGAGACCCAATCCATATGTAGTACTGCCCTCTGGGTCAGTCCATATCAGTATCTCCACATGTCACCTCCCTACAGGTAGGATGTGGTCTCCGTAGCGACCTTTTCCTTAAAGCGATAGTTCACCCAAAAATGAAAATTTGATGTTTATCTGCTTACCCCCAGGGCATCCAAGATGTAGGTGACTTTGTTTCTTCAGTAGAACACATTTGATGATTTTTAAGTCCAACCGTTGCAGTCTATCAGTCGTATAATGCATGGCAATGGTAACAAAGTCTATGAGTGTAAAAAAAACATGCACAGACAAATCCAAATTAAACCCTGCGGCTCCTGACGACACATTGATGTCCTAACACACGAAACGATCGGTTTGTGCCAGAAACCGAACAGTATTTACATCATTTTTTACCTCTAATTCACCATGTCCAACTGTCTTTGTGCGCGCGCACGGCTTCCGGTGCGTGAGGCATGTATGCGCTCTGGCGTAGTTTTCAACACTTGGCGCTGACTTATAAGACTGATGGACTCCAACGGTTGGACTTAAAAATCATCAAATGTGTTCTACTGAAGAAACAAAGTCACCTACATCTTGGATGCCCTGGGGGTAAGCATATAAACATCAAATTTTCATTTTTGGGTGAACTATCGCTTTAAGGCTTGCTTCCCCATTGTTCTGCCAGGCTGAAAGAACAAATAGGAAAGATTTGAAGCAATCTTTAACAGAAGGTTGAAATCCCTTCCAAAAACTTTTTTGTGGATGGAACAGCAGTATGGCCTTCTCCAGCAGCGATGTACTCACAGTTGGTCCCCTTCGGTACCAAGGTCAGTGAATTTGCGCTGGGGCTTTGGGAAGGTTTGTCAACATTTGCAGCACCACAGGGTTGTGACGTTTTCTAGGAAAGATTTGAAGCAATCTTTAACAGAAGGTTGAAATCCCTTCCAAAAACTTTTTTGTGGATGGAACAGCAGTATGGCCTTCTCCAGCAGCGATGTACTCACAGTTGGTCCCCTTCGGTACCAAGGTCAGTGAATTTGCGCTGGGGCTTTGGGAAGGTTGCGACCTTAGCGTAGCTTTTGTGACACGCTATGGCTTGTCAACAATTGCGGCGCCACAAGGTTGTGACAGTGTTCAGGTTGTGCCGTTTTCCATGGACCCCATATCTCGTTCGACATAACTCGTAGTGACCAACAGATAGGGAACGTCTCAGTTAATGGTCTGTTAATACACATGATTTTCAGATTCATGTGTTTAATCATTAAAAAATATCTCATTGAGACTACTATAATAGTCAAATTTCAACACCAGCAGCGTACATAATAACAAACATTCGAGAGATCAGGGATATTTTGCCTACTGTAAATGGTGTGCTGAAACCCCCAGCATCCTGTTTATTTATAAAATCCAATTGTTAGTTCATGTCTCCATGTATTTTGGTCTGTGTACAGTACTTGGGGAAAGCAAAAGTGTTGAAGGAACTCTGAAACCAAATTAACTCAACATACGTAGCATTGTGTTTCTTCTGAATTCCTCACACTAATCCATTTGACTTAAATTGAACAAAAGTGACTTAGCATGCAAAATATAATGCTAAATAGTTGTCCCCCATATTCATGTAGTGGAATTATTATTCAGTTATGAGCAAGCATGAGGCAGGCAAACTTCATGGTTTTATTTAGCACTGCAACCTCTTTCTTTGAACAAACCTCACACGTTTGTGACTGGGAGATCCACATCCATCAAAAAGGCCAACGTGAGACTCTCTTAAATTCAGTAACTAGATGTGAGGAGGCTTTCGGTTTAAGAACTGTCACAGGAATGAGGTAAGCAGTGTTGTGATTTGTCTGATTACTTGAGCATGTTCCTCCCAAACCTTTGTTGGGAACTCTATTTGTTTCAGGATTTCAGTTCAGTATGCCTCAGTATTATGTCCTGTTCTAAAGCTAATTTGAAGCAGCATCTGTTGCAGCATCAATGCAAATGTGGATTTAATTTTGCATCCTGTTTTTCTTTGCAATAAATGGTAATTGAGTAATCTCATAAATTGAAAACCTTGAACTTTCACAAGATTAATATGTAGATAAAAAAATCCTACATTTTAGAACACATTCACATTCAGGGATTATCTAACATAAAAGGGTTATATTGCCAAAAAAAAAAAAAAAGTTAAGCAATCATCTATTGTCAGTTGATCAGAGGCCTTTCTTCAAGAGCCATGCAAAGCCGCTTTGTTAATAGAATAAATAACTATGGTTTGTTTGTTTTTTTCATTATGAAGCATCTGAGGGACCAGAACAATGAAATCAGTGTTTCTGATTGGAGTTCCACTTTCTGTTGTGGATAAACAAATTGTATCACATATAGCTGGTAATTTACATTCATTCAATTAAATGAGAAAATAGATAGATACTTGATTAGTAATTGGCTGGTTAGCTCTTATCTGAAGGAATCGATCACATTGTAAGACTAAAGGAATCAGTTTAAGGCTCAAAGCATCAGAGTGTGGCTGCTCTCAGTGAACAACGATAGTCCTTTAGTAGAGTGTTTCCCAACTCTGTTCCTGGAGGCATGGCAGCAATACACTTTTTTTTTTTTTTTACTTTTCCTTATCAAACACACCTGAATCAACTCATCAGCCCATTAGTAGAGACTCCAAAACATGAAATAGATGGGTCAGATTGGGGAGATATCCAAAATGTGTACTTTTTGGTGTACCTCTAGGAGCAGGGTTGGGACACACGCTGCTTAGTTCAGTCTTTTAAGAAATTTAAAGGAGCTCTGGGCAACATAGATCCCAGGGTCGCAGAGGCACTAAAACCCTCCACCATGTTACGGTGGTACTCCAAGCAGGGCTTGGATATTCATGGATATTATTCAGAAATAAGTTCAGGATGCGTTAAAGGAATGGAGGGTACCTAGTTTGAGAGTTATTTGTGTAAGATTCTGACCTTCAGGGACTTTCAGTATTTATTTTGCTAAGTAAAACATGCTCCTGGATCAGCATATTTTGTTTGTGTCCATTACGGTCCAAAAACATAGACCTAACCATATCCTTAAAGCTGACCCTACCCTAAAATCAGAGGTAAATGATAGCTGAATAACAAGGGTGTAGATGCACCCTTATCCCTCAAATCAACAAGGATGTTAATCCAGGAACATGTTGTACTTGGTGAAATCACATTCACCTAAAAGGTGGACAGCCAGAGGAGGCTTGGAGTCACTGCTTCTCTGCATCAAAAGGAGCTAGGTGGTGAAGGCATCTGGTCAGGATGTTTCCTGGAATCCATTATGTGGAAGTGTTCCAGGCATGTCCAACTGGGAAGAGACCATCGAGGAAAACCCAGGATGCGCTGGAGGGAATATATCTCCCAAGTGGTCAGAATGCTGCGAAAGATGTAACATCATCCTGTCTGAAAGAAACCTAAATACTGGGATATAAATCTGTGTGCAAATTCCAACTAGGAGTAGGACAGTCCTGCTCTGGGGTAGAGGAGAGAGTCCTGCTCTCTCCTTTCCCGTGGCCACAGGGATAGTTCTGGCTCCCCAAAGCTCAAGCTAGAGCAGCTCCTCAAAGACCGCAAAAGTAATTTTCATCTGTTTATAATTTGGCCTACTGATTAACTGAATGCTTCAAACTTTTTTGACATAGTCCTTGATATGGACTTTTTGTGTTTTGATATATTAAATAAATATATTAAATAGTCTCCTTGTGTCCACTAAGTAGTGCATATGCACTATGATTTTCAGGAAACAGTCCAGACTAACCAGTTAGTTTCTCCAACAGTGCATGTACTATGGTAGTTACATCATTGTTCAGGCTGAACACAAGAGTCTGTTATAGTAAAGGAGGACCATTAATAAGCATGGAGTTGATGTGGCTTTCAACTAGCCCTGCAGAGAGATGCAACCATATACAGATGACATTCAAATTACAGTAGGGACTAAAAATTGTTTGAAAATACAGTTCAGATGCTGTCTTGATGTTACAGTCTGCCTACAAGCAATTACTTCACCTGTAAGCAATTTTGGATGAAGAAAAAAAAGAAAAGCCAAATGAACAAATGCTCACAAGCATGTGGGAGTGCATTGGATTGCTTTGACAATGCTTTGAGATCACAAAACCTGATGCAACCCGAATTTATTATATCTAAATTCAGTATCCACCAGAAAAACTGAATCCAAACCCAAAATGCTGGAATGGTCAAAAAGTAGACGATACCCCTGAGCAGTTAACAGTGCTTTATTTATACACAATACATGATGGAGAAATAACCTTACTCTTTCAGCATTTTTTGTTTTTCTTAATGATACATCAGGTATGTTTGCTATAATCTAGAGCACCACAGTATGCAAACAACAGTAAAACTATGCAACTATGCAAAAGAAAATTGCAAGATTCAATTTATTAACATTGTTACAGTATACAACAATGTTTATTAATCTAGGATGATGTTAATTTATAAATATAGTGCTATTCATTGATAATTCTTGTTGGTTCATAATATTAATTTATACCACTGTAAATGTTACAAATGTATTAGTATACATAGAAATGAATATAAACCTAGATGAATATATTCTGTAAAACAATAAATCATTGTTATTTCATGTTAGCTATTGCATTATGAACTAATGTTAAATTAATGGAACCTTACTGTAAAGTGTTACCAAAAAAACACAAGTATGTCACAGAATATATGTAAGGAAATTTGGCATGTGCCAAAACATGCATCTAATTTCTTGAATCGAGAGATCAGATAGATCGACTGACCATTTGCAACAGTGAATAAATTAAAAACTACATTTCTGCTGGAAAGAAGACATCAACTCTGTCCTCACTTGAGGAATCCCCTCAACTGGAAACAGTTATATTGTATATGTATGAATCAAGCAGAGGTCAGAATTTTGCTTAGAATTTATTAGCAATGTGAAGAGCAGACATGGCCAGCATCACCAAACACAAATGGGTTTTAATAGCAGGCACAAAGACGTCCGTTTCAAGAGAGTTTAGAACACTGACTCAAATTAAAGGACACTTGAAATCCAACTCTTGATGCTGATGTAACTGTAATGCTGATGACCATGGTGGATTTCTCAAATTTAAATAACTTTCATTAATGTATCCTTGTGTTTAATGAAACTCTTTAAATATACAAGGCATTTTACTGGTACACCTTTTCACAACACTATTTACAACCGGTCAAGACATTCATATGAACCTGTAATAAAGCTCTTGATACAATTCCATTAGTTTGTTTTCTTACAGTTTTTCCACCATCTGACCAACACTTCAAGTAAATATAATTTGACTTTTGAGGACTCCCAATAGTGAGCACTAGCCAGGGAAGAAACTCTGACTCATCGAACACTGATATTTTGCTGTGCCCGTCCATATTTTGACACCTGGACAAACATATTGGCAGGCCAAAAACAGCAATGTGTTTTCTTCACCTGTCCAATGCTGATGCATGTGAGCTCTGAATTTCATGGATTTTAAGACACATTCAAAATGTTTGGTACAAACTGGGAAGAAGTTTATGAATTTAATTTTTAAAACTGTGATTTCTCCTATTGCAAGATATACCATGATCACATTCTCCTCTCGTGGGGACTGCCATAGAATGCACTGTATTAACAAACAATTACATACATATATTACATTATTATAACATTTAGTTACAATCATGTCCCAACTGCATTAATGGCAGTATTTCCATAGCATGGACAACTGTGAGGTGTGACTTAATGACATTCTGTCATTGAATGGCATTCAACTGAAGCAATGGATAAAAGAATAAACAGAAAATAAAAATAATATAAGAGCCCCAATAATCAAATTTAACACCATTGTACAAATAACTTACATAAACAATAAAAAATATAACTTACAAAAGTATAACACTCAATAAATAGTTCTACTATGTACACTTTTATATGTTGCTAATAGACGCAAATCACTAACATACGGAAATATGGAAGCAGCAAACATTACAGGCATGAGGTACAGCAAGAAATCCTATGGTGCTTACAGTAGTGTGTGTCAAACAGCCCAATGGCAACTTCTTTTAACAAGCCAACAAACACTCTCAGATCTGTATGCTTTGAGGGATTACTGATGTCTAAAATAAAGCAAAAATGATGAGTATTTGGCGTAAGTGCACTCAGAACTGGTTTGGTGTATTGGATTGCTGATTTGCACATAGTGATGGAGAAACATATAATAAGTCTGAGAAGAGTGATTAAAACAGGAAACATTAGGCAGTTAGCCGGTACATTTCTGAAAAAAAAAAGCATTGACTGACAGGCCTGCCAATCACAAAACCTGTCAGGAAATTGGCAAGTTACTTGATGTTTGTGCTAACTTGGCGACATGGTTGCTGATCAGTTTTGCTGTCCATCTTGGCAATAAATGCTGACTAATGTTATCTCGAGTACAGTTACATGATTTCAGGTAATAGTAACTTCATACACTTGTTCTCCCAAGAATATATAGCAAACAAAATATTTATACATTACTATTATTATTATTATTATTATTATTATTATTAGAATTCTTGTACTCTCGTGCTTCATATAGTTTTTTTGTTTCTTTTGGGTGTTGAAGTTCCTTCATCATCATGATCATCATCATCATCATAACAATAATAATAATAATACATACTTCAATCTAACTCACAAAATGGCTAATTAAAAAAATAATAATAATAACATCCGAACAAACAAACATACATACATATAACGACCCATTTAAAGTCTTAATTTTCACACTTTCTGAAACATAAATATTAAAGCCAGTTTTCCATTATCCCAAAGGTTTGTTCAGACAGGGCATATCATTCCACTAACCTGTTTCCACATGTCACGTTACGACAAAACCAGACGTGAAGCAAGTGGAACCACAATAATCATCAGTAATCACAGAGGCAAACGATAATATACAGTAAAAGGAAAATCAAACATTACTAATTTCACCACAAACACATATTCCCTCCCAAATTGTCCTGCCTAACAATAGCAGCGATTTTAGAAGTTTTAACTTTCGTTCGACTGGCTACCGAAAAAAAAAGTGCAGCAACTGAGGTCATTAATACAAATACTGACTACTGGTACATAAGATTATTATGTATTACTTTTTTTTTTCCTTTTTTAATTTGATATTTTCTTTAGAAATATAAATGACTGCACTCGTGACACCACAAGCACAATAAAAGAAAATATTGACTTCAGCATCTGACCATGAAGTCTTTATGCCACATACATGAGGACTCAACACTAAAAAAAAAAAAAAAAAAAAACACGATATGGTTGTCTGACTTTCTTCCAGATGTCGTTTCTTTTTTTTCCCCTTAATCATAAATGTCATAGTAACTATACTTTAACTACCATATATCTACAATTGCACAAAGTGATGCCCATTATTAAAACATCAGGCAAAATAATTTTTAATGCTTTAGCATGTTTTCCATGCCAATAAAACAGCCAATGTTCAAGGAGCCATTTTCCTTAGCCTTGGCCCGATCGCACTAAATTAATAACTTAAAGGAGAAGAAGACAAACCTTATCAGAAATGTTTTGTTCAATTTATCTGCATAAGCATGAATTTTTGCACCTGGCAAACTCTTCAGCAGGTGAGTACCACAGTAACATTATACTTATTTCTTTACCATGTGCTTCAGTATTATGGCTTGTGGCATTTTGAACGAACAGCCAATATAAGGGGACATCACGATAGACCAAAGGGGGGTTAAATTCAGCTCTTCCTAAAGAGTTTAGCTACAATCCTAATTAAACACACCTGAACCAGCTAGTCAAGGTCTTTAGGCAGGTGTTTTGGAGTAGGGCTGCAACTACAGTCTTCAGTACACACCTGATACAGAGTCAAACCTGGAGATGCAGACATTAGTGAGAAACTAGTTAAAACATTTTAAGGTCATAAGGGGAAGAACTATTAAAGGAATAGTTCTCCCAAGAATGAAAATGTGCTAAAATTTTACTCCCCCTTCAGGCCATGTAGATGGGTATGTTTCTTCATCAAAACGCCATCAGAATGAAAGTCCAAACAGCTAAAAAAAAAAAAAAAAAAATCACAATAATTCACAAGTAATCCACATGACAGTCCAACAATTAACATCTTGTGAAGCCAAAAGCTGCGTGTTTGTACTAAACAAATCCATCAAGACGTTTTAACTTCCTACCATTGCTTCTGGTTAAAACATAGTCCATAATCCATAACTGACTACCTGTATTAGTCCATAAACCATAATAATGCTTCCTCCAGTGAAAAGTCCATCACCTGTTGTGATGAAAAAATCCACCCACATTTTAGAGCTGTTTTGGACTTTGTCAGTCCACTCCAGTGCTTGATCTGCGCACATTTCTCACCTGATTCAGACCAGATTACTTTTTTTTTCTTACCAAAGACATACATGTTTTTGTATTTTAGATGAAAGCAATGGTTTGAAGTCAAAAACATACTGATAATGAGCTTTTATTCACTACACAAATGTTAATTGATGGACTGGAGTGGTGTGGTTTACTTGTGGATTGTTGTGATGTTTTTATCAGCTGTTTGGACTCTCATTGTGATGGCACCCATTCACTGCAGAGGGTCAATTGTTGAGCAAGTTATGCAATGCAATATGTCTTCAAATCTGATGAAGAAGCAAACTCATCTACATCGTGGATGGCCTGAGGGTGAGTAAATTTTCAGCACATTTTCATTTTTGGGTAAAAAGTAATAATCATTAAAGTGATTTTCCTGATTTTGAAATCTGATTACGATTTTGCATATATAAAGTAATTCCGATTACCATTAAGCTAAATTGTTTTCTTTTTTTCTTTCTTTCTTTTTTTTTTTTTTTTGGCAAAAACACATACAAGTGGTTAACAAGTTGGCACATGTGCAGTAAGTTACCTTTGAAACGTTTTTGACTGGCAGCAGATTCACTGAGATTTGAAAGCGTGCGTAAGAGTCTCCATTTGTCGTCATCATTCATATTACATAATCATGGTCAATTTAATAATGCAAAGCACCGCAGAAGTACCACAGCAGCAGTCCATAGTACTCATGCAGTCTTCTGAAGCTGATGGGTTTGTGTGAGGAACAGACCAAAGGTTAATCTGTTTTTAGTTGCTGAAAATGTTCCCCTCCATCAGAGCTCACAAATACCTTCCATGCTTGCGGTCAGATTGAAATATGGCACGTTTGGACGTCACACTACGCTTTGATGTCATTGGTTCTCATGTGTGTTGAAACCAGAGAGTGGAGAATGACATGCGAGATCTGCAGCAGACGGAAAGATTTTCTGTGAATATTCACTTTAATTTCAATCTCTTCATCACACAAGACCTGTATGGCTTCAGAAGACTTGTATGGAATACTGTTTTTTTTAATTGAACTGTAATTTTATGGAAATTATGTGCATATTTTATGATTTTTTTTTAAGTATTTCATACAGACAACAAAAATGAGTAAATGATAGAATCTTCAGATTTTGGGTGAACTAAGCATTTCAGTTAAATAAAAGGTTTATGACAATGGCCTCTACATTCAGGAATTTGTGTCTATTTTGCATTCGGACCAGACGAGTTACAATTCAGCACTGGCCCGGAGCTTTAATGGGAGGTCTTCGGTCATGGATGGTTATATTTATCAGAGGTAAGTATTAAGGCAGACTGACGGCACACTAGATCATGGCCTGCATATTCCTGTTGTCTGTTGTTTGACTAATTAGCAGCAATCGTAGCAGCAACAACAGCAGCCATGCTAAAGAAACCAATTCATTCTCACCATATTTATGCACAGATCTATCGGTGTGCATTTTAAATCAACCTCAAATTGCAATTATTTCATAACAGAATGTAAATAGTGTGCGACGAGACCTGCAGCTCTTCCCCATTGCGCATTTATGTTTGATAGATTTGCATCGTTTCAGGAACATTCAAATAATCACTGATTAGTCTTTAAAAACAACCCACAATCATGTGATTGCTCTCCCGCCAACTGTACGGTCCTTGTTTTGGGACCCAGTCTGCTTCTATAGGGACACAGGTGAGGGCGGAAACGCCACGCACCACCTTCCTGGGATGACTAAAACAAATCAAGTCCCCTAAACGATTTCGAGAGTGCGTTTCTTCTTTTTCTGGCTTTGGTCAAATCAGTATGGTTCCCTTGAGATGCCTTGCTTTAATTTTTTGGAGGGGTTGTGAGAGATCTACAAATGGCATAAGGCCGGGACACACCAAGCCGACGGCGAGCGACAGTCGGGTTAGTTTGTTTGGTGTGTTCCACTCGTCGGCTCTCGTCGGGCTCACGTCGGCGACAGTTTGCCTGATTCAACATGTTGAATCGGCGTCGGGGCCGTCGGCGTGAGTGAGAGCTCTGATTGGACGTTCAGTTTAGCGAATGAGTCAGTGCCCGAGAACTAAAGCGAAAGTGATGAAAACTAGCACGTAAATGAAGGCGGTACAGAGAAGGCTGTTTAAATGTTACGTGATCTTTCCCAATCAATCTAATACGCAAATGTTTTCATAACAACATGAGCCGCTTAAAATTATTAAAGTTATCAATGTTACTGATATTCAAATTATTGGTGTTCGAGTGCAGCTTTTTGATCCGACGCTGCCGACATGAGGCGACAACACAGTCGGCTTTCATCGCCGCTAGTTCTTTGAAGTCGGCTTGGTGTGTCCCGGCCTATACACAAACCAGCTTTGGTCCTTTGTGGGGTCTTGACATTGGGATCCTTTTCCAAACGTAGTGTAAGAGATAGCAGGTAGACTCGGACTTGGAAATGATAAACAGCTATAAGAGGAGAGGTACAACTGTGAAGCAGCAGCATTTCTGGGAAGAAGATCTCATCCTGTCCCAGTCTGTGCACTGGCTTGGTGGAGCGTGTTAACCAAGTGAGTGCAAGTGCTCTCCCTTTCGCTTCTCCAAGGCGTTGGGGTCCCGACAAGCGCACTCTCTTCGGATGTCACAAGACATGGGGAACGGAATCACCTTGAAGGAGAAAAGAAACACATGTTAAAACATACAAACCAAAAGGTTCAGAGTAGAAACCCAGAGTAGGTTTTCACAGTGATGCCATTGAAACAGGGGTGTCCAGTTTCTTGAAGGCCACTGACTTGCAGAGTTCAGCTTCAACCCTAATTAAAAACACATGAATCAGCTAATTAAGGCCTTCAGACTTACTAGAATCTTCCAGGCAAGTGTGTTGGAGCTGGCTGTAGCTAAACTCTGCTCTGCACCATTTTTAATAGAACAATGTTATTTTTTCTTCATTTGAAGAACATTTTAATAATCTGAAGAACTTTTTTACACTATTTGTGGGATGGAAAGGGTCATGGATGTTAAAGGCTTTGGAACTATTGATGCCAACAAACATCCTTTATTTTTAAGAGTGTAATGACAGCTTACATCATTGGTCAAGACGTCTGGACTTGGCACTGACTTGAAAAATTGATGAGCCCCATGGAGGGATTGAAAATATAATTTGAATGTTGTTTGGCACTTCACGTCACAATTGAATGTTGGCAGAGCATCACTGACACCACCTGCTGCATAGCGGCCTCCCTCGGGACAGGCCTCAGCTGCTTTTCAGGATAAAATGCATCTCCAGTCGCTCAAAACTAGGACCATATGTGCAGTTCACATTTGCTCATTCACGGAACCATTTGTCTTAGCCTCAGCGACTGAACAGACTGATTTGTTCATGGCGTGAATTCATATGCAAATTTATCTTGGTGCACAACAAAGTGGACTTTCTAATTCATAGCATCGATTATGGAGTAATACCCTGCCTTTTTGTACCTAAAAACAGATGAGGGTTTGAGTCAAGGCCAAAGTGGAAGCACTTCAGTATGAAATCTGGCTGCAGAGACATTAGCAGGTTGATTCCCTTGAACACTGCAGACATTATTCACATTCATAATGCGAGTAGGCAATTAAACTCATGTAAACAGAATACTGTGATTAAGTTAATGTGATTATACTCATAATTAGAGTAATGATAATTGCAGTAAGGTACGTGGAGTACTGCTATTATACAAATTATCTTAAACCTTCTTCAATGAAAAAAAAAAACAGTCCACCACAGTGTACAAAACAATTTCCCTGGCTAGAAGATAAACACTGAAACTAATATTGCAATAATATTTAATTACACTGTGGTCATCTTCACTACATTCGACAACTGGAAAATGGTGCTGTTTGCATTTTTATGAAACGAGAGCGAGTCCATTATGCTGATGATACTCAACTATATATCTCAACAAGACCAGATTAAACTTCTAAATTATCTAAGCTAACAGAGTGTGTTAAAAATGTAAAAGATTGGATGACCAATAATTTTCTCCTATTAAATTCTGATAAGACCTATATATTACTTATTCGACCAAAAAACAGTACACAGAATCTCTTGGATTACAATTTGCAACTAGACGGATGTACTGTTACTTCCTCTACAGTAAGACCTGGTAAGGACAATAATGATCATATTACCCCGATTGTACAGTCTCTGCACTGGCTACCTATTAAGTTCTGTATCAGTTACAAAATATTATTACTTACATATAAGGCCCTTAAAAGGTTAGCTCATGCGTACATAAATAGTCTTCTACCATGCTACAATCCATCCCGCTCCCTAAGGTCGCAAAACTCTGGACTTTTGGTAGTACCTAGGATAGCAAAGTCCACTAAAGGAGGTAGAGTAATTGATTTTTCCGTACATTTCTGCCATATTTACATTAACTGACAGTCACCACTGATAAGCTACTACTAAATATATTGTAGAAACTTAATTTTCTGTAAAGTTGCTCTGCAACGATTTGTATCGTGAAAAGCACTATACAAATAAACTTGAATTTAATTGAATTTAATTGAATTGAGTCTGTAGTGTGATCAGAGAGACTTAAAACTATCACCGATTTCAGTTACCTGGAGGAATGGACTGATACACAGTTTTACATGGATGACAGTGAATATTAGAATATTATAATCAGCATAAAGTATTACAGAGAGCTACATAAAAATGTACTATTGTATATCAGAAACAACCACAATATCATGTTAGGGATCCAAATAAAATAACTAAATAAATGAACAAACAAACACAACTCATACAGTTTAATCATTTAATTTAATTAATATTTAGAAGAGTTTATTTATTTATATGTATTTATTTATTTATTTTAAATCAATAATTTTGTATTGTTTTTTTAAATAATAAAATAATAATGATAATAATAATAACATCACTAAAGCAAGACAGATTTACTTTATCTTTAAACTAGTATCAAGTTCATACAACTACATTTTAAAGAATGTATCTTGAATTAAATTCAGGCACACATCTAACAAAATATTCTTAATTGGTGTTGTTTTAGTATCATTTATATACTTTATATACTATTTTAATATCAATTAATATTTTTAATAAGCTTTTTATATTTTCAGTTTTATTTGAACTAATTTGTTTACTTTAAGTTTCAGTAATTTTGTGCTTCTGTATATTTTATATCCCTATATACCTTTCATTAATTCATTCATGCATTCATTCATTCATTTATATATGTATTTACTTAAACTTTATTTCATCTAGTTCAAAAGGCAACATTTCTCTTTTTTAAGTATACGTTTTTATCTAATATTTATATTTTATTGATTTATTATTTCATTATTAATGGTAACAAACCTGGTCTCATTCTCTCACCAGTTTGTGCTTCTAAAACAAATGCAAAGATGTTTATATATGCTGCTGGCTAATGAGAACAATACTGATGAAGAAAAACTTTTTGTAGTGTGAGAGTGCAGTTCTCCAGACGGAAATGGCATGTATTACAAAGTAATTAAAACAAAACATGTTTGTGTGAGCAACACTTAGTTTTTCCAGAGCCACTTACCTGTGAAGCTTTTACAAGCATGAACCGGACACATATCAAAACCAGCCGTCAATGCCCTGCATGGCATTTCCTGTCCAACCGTATGCCTTCCCTCTCGTCTAAACACATTAATTTTTCTGGCTTTTGCTAACCTTGCTGAAAAAAATCACCGTAAGGTGGTTTACTGACCAGGCTGTTTTTCCATCCTGACCAGCTAACAAGTGCCCCCAAACCCAAACAGTCCAACTTAACCAGCTCTTTAAGACTGCGATGGCAACTAAGGCTGCTTTTGTTCTTTTTCCAGCAGGCAATTGTTATCGACCTCCCCATGAAGGTGCACACTTCCATTTTTTCTAGTACTTTACATAACCATTTCTCAAATGTCCCCTTTCCTTTTCTCCAATCTCACGACATGCAAACTTTCACAGTTCTTGTTTGCAAGACTTGCAAACTTTTACAGATCAATTTCTTGCACTCTCTCCTTATCTCACCATCGGACTAAGATGTGGGTGGCAAATTTGACATGGTTTCCTCTGCCCTTGACCCTTAGGGTGGCTGAACCAGCTGCCACATCTGGGGCTCATCGATGGTGGCTGGGAATGTCAGCATGGGGCAGAGGCCAGTCCAGAACACACACACACACACGCGTTCTCTGACAGACCATGTACGTCACGGCACACGACCCCCCACCTCTGCAGAGTGCATGCATGTGTCAGATTGCAGTTGAAGGGAAATAGGGGGCTGGGGATCGGGGCACAGACATAGTGCTTCAAAACTCAACACAGCATAATGCTGGTCTGCACTGGGGTTCAGATGCATACATCACGTCAAAACGTCAACGTCAAAACTGAGAAAATTTGAGTGACATTTATTTACTGTTTGAGAAGCAACAATAATTTGTTTTGCTTCTGTTGTTTTAAGATTATTTCTCTATAAAATAAGAAATAAGAGTTTAATTTGGTTTGCACTATAAACTAGAGTTGAGTACACTCAAAGACTTTAAATATATTCACAAAGTAATTTCTAACAATGGTAGAAACAATATTTACAACATTAAGAGCCATATTTACTAAACAGGGCAAATCAGCGTGAGAGCACAATCCCATAAAAGTGCAGATGGAAGTGGAAAGTTCTGTGCTTGTTCTACTGACAGTGCGCACATTAAATAAGACAAGACGCAGCCAGATCATTTCCATGATGACCAACACAATCTTCCAAGAGCAGCATAAATTAATGTTGGGTTTAAGACAGGGTTAAAAAAGGGCGCAGTTACCAGTAAATTGAATACTGCAAACCTTATGAGATCATGTTGGGTTTCACTTAAATATTCTTCTCCCATAAGTTTTGCACCTGGAAGGGACAATCCTACAAATTCATATGCAACAAGGTCAGCCACAAAAATATCTGTGTCCATGCCTTTTCAGCACTAATATTTCACTGTGTCTTTAGTAAATCCTGACAGTAGTTTTTTAATGCCAAAAGAGGGTTTTGGTTGGCTGTATATATAGCTAAAATCACTGCTAAATCTAAATAACAACAATTTACAAATCCCATCAGCTAAATGCTTTAAACCTGCATAAATGTAAACAATATCAGTGTAATGTCCCAGGTCTGGTCCTCTCTCGCCTTTCAATGGTTGCCATGTCTGCAAAACAAAACCAGCCCAATTGCTTATCAAAACTAGTCCAAAACTAGCCCAATCATGTTTTTACCGGGATTGAAATTTTGTTTCAGGGAGATAGCCTTAACCTACAGCAACAGTGTAAAAGTAGCCCAATTCCACACTAAAACTGCTGACTTGGCAACACTGACTGTCATTACTTCTCCTTTTATTCTTCTAAAGCTCCTCCATGCAACTCCACACCGGTACTGTATGTGACTTGACTTGATTGCATGTAAATGGTTGTATATATGGGTTGTGTCAATTTAAAAATAAAATAAAAGGGTCACTCTTAAAAAAAAAAGTTTGAAAACCACTGTTCTGCAGTAAGTACTGAGTGATATAAGGTAATGACATGGACTTGAGTTAAGGCCAGGTTTAGAGTCAGTAGTTATTACCTAGTTATTGTTATTATTGTAGTAATGACATAGTATGTACATATACAAAAAGACTAAAGTGCTACCATAGTAAGCAGTAGTCTTGTAACATTGCGTTACATTTAATCATTTAGCAGATGCTTTTATCCAAAGCAACTTACAAATGAGGAGAACAATAGAAGCAATCAGACAAACGAGAGAGCAAAAGTATACAAGTGCTGTGAAAAGTCTCAGTTAGTCTAGCACAGTACACATAGCTAGTTTTTTTTTTGTTTTGTTTTAATGGAATGGAATAGAATAGAACAGAATCGAATATAATAGGTAAGTGCTAGTGTTAGTTCGTCAGGTGCTGGCGAAAAATGTGTCTTTAGACGTTTTTTGAGAATGGCCAAAGACTCAGCTGTTCAAATTGAGATAAGGAGGTCATTCCACCATCTGGGCACAGTCCAGGAAAAGGTCCGTGATAGTGATTTTGTGCCTCTTTGGGATGGGACCACAAGGCGTCGTTCACTTGCAGAATGCAAGCTTCTGGAGGGCACATAAGTTTGAACTAGAGAGTTAAGGTATATTGGTGCAGCGCCAGTTGTTGTCTTGTAGGCAAACATCAGTACCTTGAATTTGATGCGAGCAGCTACTGGTAGCCAGTGTAAACTGATGAAGAGAGGTGTAACGTGAGCTTTTTTCGGCTCGTTAAAGACCACTCTCGCTGCTGCATTCTGGATCAGTTGCAAAGGCTTGATAGTACATGCGGGAAGGCCCTCCAAGAGAGCATTACAATAGTCCAGTCTGGAGAGAACAAGAGCTTGGACAAGGAGCAAGGAGTTGCGCAGCTTGTTTTGATAGGAAGGGTCTAATCTTCCTAATGTTGTATAAGGCAAATCTGCAGGACCGGGCCGTTGTAGCAATATGGTCTGTGACGCTTAACTGATCATTGATCACAACTCCAAGGTTCCTGACTGTCTTGGAAGGAGTTATGCTTGACGAACCCAGCTGTATAGAGAAGTTGTGATGAAATGCTGGGTTGGCTGAGACCATGAGCAGTTCTGTCTTAGCAAGGTTGAGTTGAAGGTGATGAATGAAAGACCATCACCTTCAACTCAACCTTGCTATTACAAAACTGCCCGTGAATATTCATGAGCCAACATGATAATGTTTATAAAATGCTGCTTCCTCTACTTTTCAGATCATTCTTATGCCTCTGCAATTTATTGATCAATGGCCACATATTCTTTATTAACATTATTAATAAGTTGCTGTGTACCTTGTAAAATAGACTTTAGTTAGAAAAATTGCTTATTCTAATTATTACTATTGGTCTAGATCAGGGGTGGGCAAACTTGGCCCTTCCAGGTCACTTTCCTTCAGAGTTTAGCTCCAACTCTAATCAAACACACCTGAACCAGCTAATATGTATCCATAACATTTACAACATGCTTTCCTTCTGCCCAAACTTCACTCGTGTGCTCAGGCCATTAAACCTGTGGAAAGTGGAGTCATGGGAGGCACAGCCTTCAGTCTCAGCCTCGATAGGGGAAACCTTGTTGTGAAAGTCTCGAAAAACTCTCTCACCCTCATTTTTTTTGCTGCAGAAACAGCAATCTTGCCCCAATCTTGCACGGTTGGCACTTCATTGCCACTTTTCCCTAAAACAGCCAAGATTAAAGGAAAGAATTTGGAAAACTGAAAAGCTCATTTGGAGATGTGGTTTCATAGCCATAAACTTTGCAGGGCAAAACCAACATGCGTTGATAATTATGTCTTATAAAAACGTAAGAGACACACATTTGTTACCGCCACAACTGCGGGTCGGCCCCCGGAGGAGTTCCCCCCTTCCATTTATTACCTTGGCATGGTATTGGGTTTTGAGAATGCAAACAAGAACCTACTGAATTCGGGTTGTCCCTCAGATTTCTTAAAAGGCCACCGAGACTGAATTTGGTGGTTTGATTATTTTAATGACACTGGTTGTGTTATTTAAATGTAAGAGATGTCTTTTACATACAGCATGGTCTAAAGACTCCAATGAACATCTGGGATCTGCTCATTTAAACCTAGAGATCAACAGAATAATTTAGGACTTGGAAAAAAATGAAAAATGTGAAGATTTTAACAAACCAAACCATTTATAAAATGCAAGCCAATTTGAAAAAAAAAAAAAAAAACTATCTAAAAAATTCTAATGGGTTACATTTCTAATTTCTAGACTTCATGTCTTCAGTTCAACAAATGAACAGTACACATTGTAATATACAAACGGCAAGATCAATGGCTTCATAGCTTTTTAGTCTTGTTAGGTTGTTTTAGGTCATTTGTTCAATAAAAGGTTTAGTTCTCTACAAAAACAACTCTTTTGTGATCCAAAACAAATTCTTTCAAATTAGACTATAAAACTGCAGACCCTTTCTACTTATTCTCATTAAAGCTTTAAACCGAATAGTGCTGAAGAAAAACAACATACTGTATCCATCTAGATATTTACCTAGTCGTTCTGAATTTTCCTCTCCTTGAATACAGTAAGTATGCTAACATTTCCTGAACAGTTCTTGACTTTTTGAAGTCACTAGCAATTGCAGCTTATAGATCTTGAGCGCCACGTAACTGATGGTCCAAAAACAAATGGCTGAAGTGCATTAATGTTGGGACTTTTTTTTTTTTTGGAGAAGAATTAGATTTCTACACCTGTGTACACGATTTAACAATCACAGTTCAGTATCCAGTGTTTGCAGATAAAAGGAAACTATATTGCGCTGCATATCACAGCAACAGCCAAAATGACAAAAAAAAAGCATGACAAGCTATGTGCCAAAGTTTGATTGCTATGGAATTTGTTGAAATCTCTAACCATATGATCCATATGATCAAAAGTAAAAGTCATCAGTGAGGTTAAACTGATCAGCTAACAAGTTTAGTATTTCTACATCACTGACCTTGTGAGGTTAAAACTTACTAAATCCTCTGCCAGGAACCTCTTGTAAAGAAAACCAAAGGATCTCTCTTTCTTTTCCCTAATATGCCCACTGGCCTCCTTCCTCATGCCAACAGCTTGTAGTGATTAGTAAAGCATCCTGCGGTGTCCTGAGATGCAGTTTGACTCCCAAAGTCAAAGTCCCTGACAGGAATAATACACAGCCAGTCATCCAGAACGTCTTAATACACAAACCTTTCAGAGAACATGACGAGAGCTGGGATAAAGTGAGCACGACAGGGTGCGATAAGGAAGTGAAACAAACACATAAGCAGCAGGGAAGTGCCTTGGTTTCCTTTGCCTTGGGGTCATCATGGCCAACGAGAGGATCACCCAAAGAGAGACAGACCTCACTGCAGGCATTGCTGGCAACACTTTTGCTGGCAACAAGAACATGACCAAGTGTCTGGCTGAGTCAACAATAACACATATCCTTTTGTATGTTTTGTGGTACACTGTAAACAAGGTACACTGTTATGAAAGGCGCTTAACCATGAAGAGCAAAAATCAGGTTCATTTTGTGAAATGTCACTGAATGAAAAGAGCCAGGTGAAGAATCAAATAAATAAATACAGCAAACATGTTTAGAAATACAAGAGGGTGAGTAAATAAATAGATTTTGGATATTGCTTCTATCAAGGTTATTACAGTGTTTCTCTCGAGCTGGGTGTAAAAATCAACACAGCACCATAATAGTGTAATTAATGAACAAATGACTAATTTTCACTCAATTTACTGGTTTGAATCAATTTAATGAATCCTTCACTGAATTAACTCACTGAATCGGTCAGGAGTGTGCTTACCGAAACCATCGTTAGCCAACTATGTTATATGTGTATATGTGTGTGTATGTGTGCGTATTTATATATACATATAACTATACATCCCAGCTAGCAGGGAATGTTCTCATAACTTTGGCTAACATTCCGTACAGGTTTGGTTGATGTTTTAGAGAAAACATTTGAATGTAATGTTCAAAAAATGTTTTAAGAATGTTTTTCATTTCAGATAATGTTTCTAAAATGTTAAGTGTAAACAAAGCTAGAACATTTTACCTGCAACATTTTGAGGATGTTTTGTGGATGTTGTTGAGGTAACAGATTATATAATGTTTTCAATAAAACATTGGCACAATGTTTCAAGATAACAAAGAAAGAACATTCTCTCAGTCACATTAGGAGAACGTTATAAGAACATCACTGAGGCCTGAGATGGTGTAATGTTTTTATAAAAAGTTATTGTAATGTGACATGTTAACAAAGCTAGAACATTTTATCTGCAACATTTTGAGGATGTTTTGAGGATATTGTTGAGGTAACAGATTATTGTTAAAAGTAGAAGTACCCAATTTGGCACGGTTTAAAACATTTTACCGGGAACATTTTGAGGATGTTGTTGAGAAAACAGGTTATACAATGTTCGCAATAAAATAGTAGCACAACGTTCCACAATAATAGAGGAAGAACATTCTCTTAGCCACATTAGGAAAATGTTATGAGGATATCATTTTGAGGTCTAAGATGACTACACAAAAATCAATCAAAAAAAGTTTCAATCTATGATTACACGATTCTTTTTTATCTTTATAACTTTTTCACATGCATATTTGATATAGCCTAGACATCTTTCAGTATTGGGGCTGGATCTTACTTTCTTAGAATTATAGTTGCATTAATTTTGGGTGTAATGCTGCTTTTGAATAACAGCTAGATTTGTTTTCATCCAGAACCCAAACTGCCTGCTTGAAGATGAACACGGATGACGCAATAAAAGTCTCCATTTACAACAAAGGTACTGTAACGTTAATCTGTTTCTACTTTCTAGGTAACGTTAATATTGGTAACATTTTATTTTAGAGTTCAGCTCTCACTTTTAACTAGTTGCTTATTAGCTTGCATATTACTAGTATATTGGTTGTTCATTAGTATCTGCATGACCTCCTTATTCTACATCCCTAAATCCTACCCAATACCTAAATTTATACCTTGTTAAATTATAGGCACTTGGCAAATATTACCTTGATTTTAGTTCAACAAACAAGTAAATTTTAGACACAATATTGACTGTTTTGTTCTGTTTCACCAATGAAAATAGTTCCAAAGAAAGATGACAGCAGAAGTATTTCACATTCTCCAGTGCATTGTTTCAGTACAGCGTTTTGAACCAACCAATCAGTTAAATAAGTGAATTTCCATCATCTACTGCCGGTTTAGTGTATTTAAAAGTATGATTTTTTCCTCAGCATATCTTTTTTGTATAGGCCTATTAAAAATGTATTGCAGTTGTAATTTTGCACTGTAAATTTAATTTGATTGGTAACAGCCAGATGATGCATACATTTAATAAGGTTAAAAAATATTGGCCTTTATTAAGGTAAATAACATCCTGGAGTAAATATAAAAAATAAGAAGATTTAAGTACGTAAAAGCTGATAGAGCACTGATGAAAATATAGCTTCTTATGTTTATGCCACCAAAAATCTTGGTGATGCAGTGCTTTTGTGAGGATATTTTGTATGGGATATTGTCTGCTGATATGAAAATTTCATTGTATGGTAATAATGGCATTTTTGACAGTGAGGATATCATCCTGATAACCAGGGGGGAAAAGTTTTGTGAAATTAGGCTTTTATTGTCATTACATTACACTGTAGGGGGCATTTTATTTTTGTTCAAAAAATAAATAAATAAAATAAAATCACATGAAAAGACATGTATAGGCAAAATCAATTGAGGTTTTTTTTTTTTTTCATTCACCAATCAATTTTTAGGTTTCAGGGTTTTCGTTAACCAAATTTTGTATAAAGATGATTCTCAACTATGTTATGGACGATAAAACAAAATGCTATGCTTAGGTCTCAGGAGGATATTTTGCTTTCTTTTAACATTAAATCAGAATCAGAATGCATTAAATATCACACATGCATGTAATCTATTGTGTATTAGACACAGTGTTTAATGTCCTTGGTGAGGAGGAAAGCCTGTGTGTGTCCTAGGGATATGCCGGTATCAAATTTTCATGTTGCGATTAATTGCTAAATCCATGTATAAAGTTAAAAGTTTATTTAAACTTTAAAGTTTATTATTAAAGTGCAAAAGAACTATAAAGACCAATAGGTATCACTTTACAATAAGACCTCATTAGTTAACCTTAGTTAATGC
>NW_015555841.1:579211-593393 GCF_001515605.1 Sinocyclocheilus anshuiensis
CAATGAAAGCAGTTGAATCTTCTGTTTATTCAGCTGCAGCGATAGGCATTTTCTGGGTTTCTTCTGCGAGGCGTATTTGGAGTTTCAGCGCGAGAGCGCCCTCTGGCCTTTGGATGGAGATTTACTGCTGATCACAGAACCGTGCTTCACTGAAAGATACGCATGACAATCGCAGCTTCTGTCGAATTGCGATCTCGATTCCATTTCGATTTATCGTGCAGCCCTAGTCTTTACATAGTTTCTGAATACTAATTAGGCTGGCTAATTTAGAAAGTTTTCAGTATTGTTTGTGATCTTAAGATGTAATATGTATTTGTATTCTTTCTGTTTACACTGTTGTATGCTCCTCTGTTATAGGCCATGAGGAAGAACTCTATCATGCTCACAGAGAATAGAGCTCAGTGCTGCTAACTGGGAGAGCAGCTGGAAAACTGGAGGAGAAGAACAGTTGAACACCTATTAATACAGACGACTGTATTATTTTTCTGCAAGAACCACAACAAGCAAAGACAATGATGAGCACTCTGAGCAAACAACAGTCAGACGCTTGATTATGCACTGCACTTTACTGAGTTCTTCAACATGTGATGCTGAGCATTTACTGTTTGTAAAACTACTAATAAATTAAGTGGATGCCCTTAATAAGCCTGTTAGATTTTGATGTTTTATTTTTTAGATTAGTACAATTGTATGTTTTAAGAACATAATAGCTAAGCATTTTTTTTTTTTTTGAGAGAACGTTCTGCGAACAAAAATAAAACTAACCGCCAAAAACATTATAAGAATATTAGGGAATGATGTTCTAACAGTGTTATCGCTAAACATTTTTAGAATGTTTTTAGAGAATGTTATCCTACCTTATAGGAGAACGTTCTGGGAACACAAATAAAACTACCCGCTAAAAACATTGTAAGAATGTTCGGGCATGATGTTCTAACAATGTTATCGCTAAACATTTTTAGAATGTTTTTAGAGAATGTTATCCTACCTTATAGGAGAACGTTCTGGGAACACAAATAAAACTACCCGCTAAAAACATTGTAAGAATGTTCGGGCATGATGTTCTAACAATGTTATCGCTAAACATTTTTAGAATGTTTTTAGAGAATGTTATCCTACCTTATAGGAGAACGTTCTGGGAACACAAATAAAACTACCCGCTAAAAACATTGTAAGAATGTTCGGGCATGATGTTCTAACAATGTTATCGCTAAACATTTTTAGAATGTTTTTAGAGAATGTTATCCTACCTTATAGGAGAACGTTCTGGGAACACAAATAAAACTACCCGCTAAAAACATTGTAAGAATGTTCGGGCATGATGTTCTAACAATGTTATCGCTAAACATTTTTAGAATGTTTTTAGGAGAATGTTATCCCATCTTTTGAGAGAACGTTCTGGGAAGAAACATAAAACTACCCGCTAAAAACATTGTAAGAATGTTAGGGAATGATGTTCTAACAATGTTATCGCTAAACATTTTTAGAATGTTTTTAGAGAATGTTATCCTACCTTATAGGAGAACGTTCTGGGAACACAAATAAAACTACCCGCTAAAAACATTGCTAGAACAATCCAGGGTAATGTTCTTAGAACATTTTTAGAACAAAACATTTCTAGCTGGGATGGTGCACACACATACATTGTGTAAACACAAAGTTTTATTTTGGATTTTGAATTGATTAATTTATTTCTCCAACACCTGTGGCATAATTAACTACAGTCCGATATTGTTGAACCAGTGTGGTTGAAATGGTAGAGGTTTGACCATGTTAGTACAGTTTTGTAGTGATGCCAAGTCTGATTCATTTCCATGAACTGTTTCTTTCAGACAGTTCGATTCAATGAACCAGTTTAATAAACTATTAATCGGTTCCTTACATCAAACAATGATATGACTTATTTATTTTTTAACAACTCAGTATCATGTTATGTCAATGAAACATTCAAATAAAGTTATTTGTGTAAATGCTTATTGCTTATTATTGCCTTTCATTCACTTAAGTTAGTGATATCTGTGGTCACATGTTTCATTCACTGATCCTTCATGTCAGATATGACTGATACATATTGAGTAGCCTACATTGCTATGGTTCAATTTGAGTCAGATATGACTGAAAAGCTGACTTTACACTTTGCATTTCAACTTTCTGACTGTCTACAACGAATATCATCAAGTTAAACTGATAACTTTTGCCTAAATATTCATAATATTCATTTTTAAATGAAAGAAAAAGTGGAGAAATGTGAATTTATGTTTCGGTCTGAAACAAAGTTAAAGTCAGTGAAGCAAAGCAAGGCAACATTTGGATCCACTTTGAAGAAACAGGACCAAGCAAAGCAAAATGCAAACTATTGTATTTTCAGGCTCAGGAGGATCCACATCAAATTTTAGACGGCACCTACAAACAAAACATCCAACTGCCCTGCTTACACAAGTAAGGCAACCTAATCCAGTTAGCTCACTCCCAGTCTGTGGTGACACCGCTGGGACTACAGCCTCAGTTCAACCTATACCCAGATCTGTAGCAGGGACAAATGTGCAAAGCAGCCAACAACATTCTATTAAGTGCTACGTGAAACAGCCAACTGACTCTCAAACAGAGTGAAGTGGATGAAGAGCTTGTAAAAATGATTGCTCTTGATTTGCAACCCTTTCCCATTGTTAAGGACTTACTGGTGATAAAATTATTACATATGTATCTGATAATGCAAGCAACTTTAAAGCTGCAGTTTAGAAGGTTGGATGGAAGCACTTGCCTTGCTTTGCCCACACTATAAACCTGATTGTGAGGGAGGGTTTAAAACACATTCAGGAGGTTGTGGCAAAGGTAAAACTATTGTTAAGCACTTTCACAAGAGCACTGATGCATCAGAGCAACTCAGGGACAGATGGGCCTTGAAGAGTTAAAGCTCAAGCAGGATGCACTAACAAGATGGAACTCTACCTTTTACATGCTGCAAAGATTTTGGCAGCAAACGATGCCATTATTGACACACTTGCCCTTGTCAGCCCCAGCTTGCCAACGCTGATACCTGATGAGTGGGAGATTGTGAACAATACCTGTGAAATATTAAAGCCTTTTGAAAAGGTTACAGCTCAGTGTAGAAAGGTTTGTGTATACAAATATAATTTAAGCTTTGCATTATTATTATTATTAGTTTAACCTGATTCATGAGTTATTGTAATCATTATTTGTCAAAGAAAAATATATCAGTTCTTCTAAATACAATTAGACTATATGCAATTTATGTATGGTTGTCTTTGCTTCTAAACGTCACAGGTATGTGACAGCATCTAAAGTCATTCTAATTGCAAGGGGACTGCAGAAATAATTTTAATTCTTCAGCCTGTTGGCAGAGGCACCCTGTTTGACTCAAGGTTTAAGCAGAAGGGTTTTCACGATCTAGCAGCAACAGATGAGGCCTGCAAGAGTATTACAGCAGCTTCACCACTCAGGTCTAGCAGGCAGGTGAACAAACCTCATGCTAAGAGTACTAGGCTTACTACTCCCTCTTCCTAGCAACATTCAGTCTGGGGGGGACTTTGATGAGAGGGTGAATAATTAATTCACTGTCAGGAATGCCACATCAGAAGCAATGGCAGGAATAAGGATAAGGAGTTGCTTGGCAGGGTCCCTGATTCCAAGGAGTGACAATCTGCTCACTTGGTGGAAAGCACGACAAGTGGTTTATGAAAGTATAACGGACATCATGAAGAGGAGATTGTGCATAGTTGCAACCTTGGTGCTTGCAGAGAGAATATTTTCAAAAACTGGGCAAATTATTTCAGAGAGGAGGAACAGGCTGAAACACAACAAAGTCAGACAGCTTGTTTTCCCTAATGCAAACCTTCCCTAAAACCAGGACAAATGTAATTGTCCATGTTCAGAGTATTGTTTAAGCACCTTTTGTTTTTGAACTTTTTTTCAATTTTGTTAATGCTGATTGTTTATGATAGGCACTTTTAAATGCCATTTTCATTTGCTTTGTTGTATTTAAAACATTACAATCATTTTTTTTTTTTAAATATCATTTATTTCAATTAAAATGTATGCAGATATCTCCAAACTACACAATAGGGGCTAAAATAAAAACAGAAAATGGCTAAAATACTTGCTAATGAGGTTTATTTTCCTTGCTTGCTTGCTTGCTTAATTTACAAAACATTAAACGACTAACTTAAAACCTGGGACATTCTAAATTCAAAGGTAAAACAGAAACAAACCTCTGTAGGTTTTTGTAAAAACTCTAAACTACAGTAAGTTGTACAGTAAGTCCTCTGTACTCCCTGACATTAAACGTTTACAGTACACAATCTATTTAAGGGGGGAAGTCGTGGCCTAATGCTTAGAGAGTTGGACTCGTAACCCAAGGAATGTACAGCGCTCTCTTCCACCTTCAATACCATGACTGAGGTGCCCTTGAGCAAGGCACCGAACCCCCAACTGCTCCCTGGGCGCCGCAGCAAAAAATGGCCGCTGTGTGTGTGCACTTTGGATGGGTTAAATTTGGAGCACTAATTCCAAGTATGGGTCACCATACTTGGCCACATGTCACGTCACTTTCAAATAAAATGTAATATGCATGCACTATGCTATAGTATAAGCAATAGTAACATTTATTTACATTTTTTTTATGATGTAAATATTTATTTATTTATTTATTACCATTATAATAGTAGTCATACCCTTACAAAAATTAACCATAGTTTTATTATAGTAAAAGTGTAGTAACCATGTTTTTTGGCAGATTGATTATCATTTGTATAACCGCAGTTTTACTACAAATACCATGGTTAAACTATGGTTCATGTAGCATAGCCACAGTTTATTTGTGGTTACCATGGTTTAACTAAAATAACCATGTTTTTTTTTTTTTTTCTGGTAAAACCATGGTTTCCAGACTAGCATAGTATCATAAATTCATTCATCAGACTCCTTGGTAATCCTCAGCAAATTTCGACAGTTGGTTGAACCGGCTCATTCAGACGAAGTAGTTGGACGTGCTACTTTGGCTGTGCGTCTTGCGTAATCAACCCGAAACTAAAGTTGGATTCAGCTCGATTTTGTGAACCGGTTACTGTCTGAGAACTGGCTCAAATGAATGATTCATTCAAGAATCGAACATCACTACAGGTTTGGGAAATAGCCTCAAATACTTTTTTTTTTCTCAATGATGCATCATACTATGGTGGTTAAGCAGCAATTTGTTGTATATGAAACACCTCAGAGCAGTTCCAGCATCTAGACTCACATAACTGCAAATGAACTCAACAGTGTAATTCCTGACTGTTTTTTAGTAGTTACCTTCCTCTAAGCTCCACTGTCACAAAAATGATTCACTTTTGACATGACATAATGAAGCCTTGTTTACTGAAATCATGTGACTTTGGAAGTTTGATGCGCTCTCCAAATCACTTAAAACTAAATGAATGACTAAAAAAGGTTGCAAAGCTTCATGAAGCAGTGTTTCAAAAGCACTTATAATAACATATGTGCTATTGCACTATAGCTTTCGAACACTGAGGAATATTGGTCTTCCCGTTTTCAGTTGCTCTTAAACATTTCAGCTGATTTTTCCTTACCTTCAAGAAATCCTCATCTGTTCTTGAGATAAATAAAAATCAGGTGGTGAGGTCACAAAAGTTCTTTGCGGGGATGACTAGGAGCACATTTCAGGGGGACAACAAACAGTCACATACTATCTCAAGTGATTATCTCATCAAAATACTCCGGGAATTGCACAGAGAAGTTAAGTGCAATTTGAAATCAGAGGCTCATAACAATGCAGACCACCGCTTATCTGTGCACTAATGCGTGAACTCCATTGATCTGCACTTGTGTTTGTGGGCATGACTAGGAAATGTATGAATTGAGTTTGGGAATTTGAACAGATGAAGGTAAAGTGGCGCACATTGGGAAGAAAATGGATGTGATGATACTCTTGGAGCCAACAGTCAGATGACCTACAGTAGAACTCATCCAACTCCCCCAATCCATCAATCTCAAAATGATTAGTTCTTTCAGAGTCATTTTCTACAGCTCTTCCCTAAGCCCTGGATATTTCCAGAGACAGGATGTTTTGCAAACCCTGCTGATGCATTTGCTTCAAGGACTGCCAGGACAGTGAACATGGCTCGGGATGTCGGGTGATTCTTGTATCAGTTGGTGCTCTGGGAGCCAACTTTCCCAACATCAGACATAGACTCAATCTTCTCTTGAGTACTGAAAATAGTTTTTCAACAGTTATAAGTGGACATTTTGGCTTTCATGTTTCCAAAGTCTAAACTTGCCACTGGATTATCTAAAATGAAGCACAATATATCAGTTTCTCAAATAACTGTCTAACAAGACATTGTGAAATGTCCACTATGTACATGAAATCAGGAGTGACTATCTTTAGCTGCATAAATCAAACTGATACAGTTACGAAGCAATGCATGCAACCAAAAAGCTCTAGCTCATCAAAAGATGACTTTATTTCATCCAATCCCTCTGTCGTCGGTCTGCCAACTGTGTGACATATCAGGAGGAAGGAGGCACCAGCAATCTGGCTTATGGTTGCAGAACAATTTAACCTTCTATCAACACTGGCGCATGGTCAACTCCCACTAAGATCCATGGCTGCTCAATGACATAGGGTGCACATTGTGAAATTCCCAAAAAGCATTCTCTTGTAGACTGGATTCAGTGAATCATCACAGTTCATACACTCACACTCTGAGCATATGCCAAATATTTAAGACAGTGACAGTGCAAGACAAGGAGAAAGCCAAGAGACAGCTCAGAGCTGCCTGGAAAAGAAAAGTAACGCTAAGTCTGCTAAATAACTTCATGCATTGGCACATGAGGTGATCCAGCACAAATTTGACAAGGCAAAAGAGAAATGTGAATTTGAAAGTAAAGACAGCAATAACTGAAAAGCCTACCACTTTTTCTCACATAAAACATCAAACATGTTTTGAATGGCTTTTCACTGTTAACATTTCAATTTTAGTGTGTAAAATGCACTTCAGTAATCAATCAATCAATCAATCAATCAATCATTTGGTTGCATTGCGCAACATTTTTTGTCCTTTAAGGGGAAACAGAAGAAACACTGCACCATGAACAATCCAGTTAGAAGACTTTTTAAATCCATAGATCACCAATGTTTACCATGGATTTACTGTATTTACAGTATTAATATTATACTAAATGCATTTTAATTTTATATTAATGTATATGAATATTAATTTACGAAAAAAAAAAAAAAGAAGAAAAAAAATCTAATAGTAGTTTATGATCCACTTCTCTCAAATGTAGAACAGAAAGTGAAAATGATGCATCACAGCCAATTCCAAGATATTTAATATACAGCTGTGTGGATGTGAAACCAGGCAATTGTTAAAAGGTGTTTTCAGTTGTTGTGGCTGGCTCCACCATTTTTAATATTAAATGAATGTGTGCTGTCACTTTATAAGAACAGGAATTCCAGTGTGTGGAATCTTGATATTCACTTTACTTTATCACTATATGCTGAAAATGACACCACCAAATATTGGACACGAGCTGCGTCTTGTTGTCAAGTGACTTTTGTTAGTCTGAGAAAGAAGCAGTCATACCAGCTGTATAAGAAAAGCTTAATCTTCCTGTTAGTTTAAAACACTGCTTTAAGCAGTCAGCAAGATTGTGACTTTTAGATAGTTTAAATACTTTTAGATAGTGTTTTAACATTATTTCCTGATACTAATTTCGGCTGTTGTCTGTCACCTGCTAGAAACTACAAGTGAGGAGGGATGACATGTAAACTGACTGATCATGTTTTTTTTTTACAAATGGTTTAGGAACAGGTTTATCTGAAATAGATGATACAATAACAATAGACAAGTGTAGAATAAACTAATTTAACTGTAATACAGTCCATGACTGAATGCGCAAATAACAGAAAAGAAATGTGGAAAATGGGATTGTGAAAAAGTGTATCAAACAAAACACTGAATAGCTTTTAAACCACGAACCTGGCAGACATGGGCAAATCCAGGGATTAGTTTCTCAGAAGCGGTCATCGTAACAACCTGATATTTTGTAAACACAACTTCGTTTCCACAGGCATACTGATAAATACATGTGTATCCCGGGTCCAAGAAATTACGTAAAGGCAGCCAATCAGATTAGAGTTTGCCAGAATGCGTTTGCCATTCTTGCGTGCAGTAAGATTCAGATGGTCAGTTTTAACATCTAGCATCTCATGCTTGTCAGTGACTTTTCATCACTAAATTTAGTCAATCCTGGTGAGATTGTGAAGTTAGGCACCCATTTTGGACACATTAAATGTATAAATGAAGAGAAATGTTGTAGACATGTATAGTACCTTCTTAGTCTTGACAGTGGAATGGCAGCAGTCGCCTCCATCGTAGTTGCAGTAGGCTCTGTTGTTGATGGCGTCACAGTAATTGTCACCCATGAAAGGCTAAGACAAAATCAAAGAGAGAAACTCAGAGCACCATTAACATGAAAAAAATTAGATATATTGATCTACTGTATATGATGAACACAGCTGTTTTGCCAACCCAAATATATCCAGTGCTTCATTGCTTAGAGTCATGGCTTATGTGTCATGGGTTTGAGTTACTCAAGGCCTAATGGGTCAACTTCTCTAAAAATGGCCATTTTTAATTAAAAAAAAGTACTTTTTTTTACTATTAAAATACTTGTATATTAAAAATGTTTATTATTGAATCTACAAAGTTAATTTAAGATATCTAAATGTCTTTGATTACTTATGGTAATAGTATGGTAGTAACGTGTTTCAAAAAGAAACTGAGAAAAAAAGTACAGTCCGTTTGATGGATTGTGTTATATATCATTCAGCCAAAACAAACAATTTAAAATAGCATTCATAATAGTGTTCTGTTGATGTTGATGATCAACCTGTAATTTTTGGGCAAATTCTTCTTTTAAAGCAGTACATCCTATTGAGGATACTGCCCTTAAATAAATATAAAATATATTTTATAGACTTTCATAGTAAAGCATAGTTAAAATTAAATTGTGATTGAAATATTCTGTTCATCAACAGCATGCAGATCTATTTGTAATATTCACGATCCACTGTATTAACAAGCTCACACAACCGCTTAACAAGATCACATACTTGTCCTAATCTGTGCATGTATTTATGAATAGTCTAGTATCAGATAATTTGTCTTTATAATAACAATAGTATTAATAATAATAATAATAATAATACTACATTTGGACTATTCTGTGCTTGGATAGTACTTCACAGGCTAATATGCAAGTCCATTTCTGCCACATAAGAATTAATGAATGAATACATGAATCAATCAATCAGTCAGTCAATCAATAAATTACACTTTGGTATATCATAATTATAACATAAGTCATGATTATGACATAAAAAGTTGAAATAATGGAATACTAAATATAAAATATAAAAACATAAAATTCTGAGATACTTATAATAGATCTATCTAGTTCTTATAATTACACAATAAAAAGGCAAAATTATAACATAGTAAGTCATAATTATAAAAAAGTAGACATTTTGAGAACAAATATAACTATGACATAAAAAAATCAAAATGAGATACAAAGTCTAAATTATGAGACAAACAGGCAAAATGACATATTACGTCATAATTATGAGACAAAAATAAATAATTTATGAGATAAAAAGTCAAAATGACTTTTTAAGTCAAGTACAAGATAAACAGAATAATACTAAGTCAAAATTATGGGTTTAAAAAGTTATTAAGATATTAAGTCAAGATTATGAAATAAAAATGTCACAATTATGAGACTTTGACTTACAATTATGGCTTTCTCACACTTTTGATTTTTTATTTACTAAAGCATTATTATTATTATTATTATTATTGTTGTTATTGTTGTTGTTGTTGTTATTATTGTTATTATTATTATATTATTATTATTTATGTGGCAGAAATTGGCAAACTGAACGTTTTTATTGGCAGATCCCTTCTTATCAAACAAGAAAGAGCATGTATTGAGTAGGTGAGAATTTCTTAAACATTTGTAGATAAGCTAGTCTGTAGTACAAACAGACTGCACCAAGTGACAGGTATCGACAAGCACAGAGGGGGAAACAGAAAGACAGGAGGAGCACTGAACATCACAGTCACTTGTACAAGTACTGACTTTAGTGTAGAGATCCTCTACATCTTCATCTTCATAAATCTTCTTGGGCCTCTGCAAATGGAGGTCAAGGCAAGAGTGTCGCCAATGAGGGAGGAAAGACACAGGATAGAGAGCCATTTGAGAGGATATGGACAGGTCTCCGGATGTCTTACCTCACATCCTTTTATGCAGTGCAGGACTTCCGGATGGGGGTACCACTTCAGGCCCATGGTGCAAACTATGTGCTGAAAAGAGGAATGAAACAAAGAGGTTTTCAGAAAGATAAGAAGAATCTGCAATTTTGATGCACCATTGCCATCACAAAGTCAACATCAATCCCTGTGCTTGTATCTGAAAATTGACAAAACATGGCACACAGTTACTGTAAGTGCTATGTTCCCTCCACATGCCAACCACAAAAAAAGCCAAAACAGTAATGTTTACAATGTTTCACAAGTCTTGGCCAATTCGAGAAAAAAAAAAAAAAGAAAAAAAAAAACAGCAACCCATCCAAATTCAACATCTTGTGAAATGTTACCAGTTTCAAAACATGTATAATTGTGTGACCACATAAGTTACAACTGTTTCCAGCATGTTCGTCATCCAATTACGGAGAGATATTATAGGTGTTGTACAGAGAGAGATGTGTTCACACACACATGCTCTTGTGAAAAAACCTCAAGGGTCCAGTAAGGCTGACATGAGACCGGCTGAAAGTAAAGGACTATCCGACCTTACACATTCCCTGTCCCAGTAATACACACACACACACACACACACACAAAGCACCTGCCTCTTCTCATGCCATACCCACCACTGCAAACTAAGGTATTTATCATTTCATGCCAGTCAGCAAATCGATGCAAAAAAGAAAAAAAAAAAAGAGAGAGAAAAATAACGAGAAGAACAGAAAACACTGAAGCATTTCAAACAGCTGAGTTCACTATAATGCTAATAAAAAATCTGCACGTGTAGTGGATATTGTAGATTTTACAAGCAAATGGGATAAATGCACAGTACTGTTGTAAGTACTGGCATACGCAACACTTTACATATAAGTATTTGGTCAAGAGGAAACCCTATTTATTGTAATTTATTGCACATTTCAGTCTTATTTTGAGTAATTCTCCAGTGCACTTTATTCTTTTTTTTTTGTTGTCTTTCATTGCAACAACTAACTTCCCCCTTGTGAAAAAGAAGTACACTTTAGCATACTAAAAAGAATACTTATCACGGGAATAATATACTTTATATTACAATATTTGTGTGAATTGATTCTAATGTTTTCAGGCTCGTAACTGCAATCTAATTGCAACTAAATGGAAATGTTTTATAGTTTAGAGTATTTTAGGCCCACTTAATCAGGACTTACTAGACCTTTATATTCAATTTCATGATTACATTTATTGTCTTTGAAATAATGTTAAAGTGTGCCGCTGAATGTGCTGACAAATATTTTGTATGGTAAAATGTCATGTCATTTCTTTTTAAACTTGTATGTATTTTAATGCATTTGTAATCACACATTTATAATGATGATAAAGCTGAAATTTAGTACATAAAAATTTCTCAAATGTAATATTGATTAACACACTACAGTTAAAATTATAATCAAATATTTACAATAAAGTACAAGAACATGTGCTTTATAGTATGTTAGTCAACACATCAAAATAAGTGTGTCAGGGTTTTCCTCTCTCTGTCTTGTCTGTCTTGTCACCGTTTAATGTTTCCTTGTTTGTGTTGTGTGTGAGCACATGGCTTTGTCTTTGTGTTTGCAATGTGCTCCTCTCGTCCTGCCTCCTTGTTTCCCATTACCATGCCCCCTTGTTTAGTCCTTGTTTGTCTGAGTGTCGTCACCTGTCCCTCATGTTCTCCGCTCCTTTATATTGTTCTCCCTTTCCCTCTTCTGTTGTCATTTCGTTATTCTAACTTCTCTGTGTTTGCTAGTTCATCTACTATTCGTTGTGTTACTGAGTACTCCCTGCCAGATAGTTTGTAGAGTGTGGTTTTAGTCTCTTGTCTGTTTTCTGTCCTGTCCTGCAGGCTGAGCTACCTGTCTTCTCCCTGGGTCTGCCATGCAGCTAGGCCTTTGCAGTGCCTGAGAGACCACGAGTGTGGAGTGGCCGAGCTTCGTGTTCCTGTCAGGCCACCGCTGCTAACCTCCGGTCTCCATCTGCACAGCCTCTTCTCTCTCTGGCCTACTGTCAACCTAGGCTGGACCCAACGGCCTCTCTCTCAGCCTGCCTGACTACTTGTTGAATCCCTGCCTACTGTTTGAACTGTGCTCACTCCCCTCCTCACCATCTCTTGTCCTGTCAGTCGTTTTGTTAATAAACTGTCACCACTCATTCTGCATTTGAGTCCTCTCTCATAGAATCCCTGACAGAGTGTACTTCTTCAAAGCATGACAAAAGATTATTAAAACAATGATTTAAAATGACCTTTAAACTTTTAATTTGACAATATTTCAAAGTGCCCTTTAAACAGTCTAGTGTCACTCGTAAGAGTCCTTTTATTTAACTAATATTATAAAATAGACCTTTGCTATTTGAAGTACACTACAAGTTCACATTCAATACGATTAAGAGCACTTCTTTTCACAAAGGCCCATAAACTTTTTTTTAACCCCACCGATCAAATCACCTGTCTATATTCCTTTTTGAATGACCAACGTTTCATGATCCAATCAGTTTTGCCCAATATATATTTGGTAAACATCTAATTTCGCTTGGAGATATATCAGAATGCAAAAAAAAAAAAAAAAGGCTTTTCACCATCTAGTATGAAGAAAAGCTTTAACAGAACTGTTCCAGACTGACCGGTCTTGTTGTATTTTAATCATTTAGTGGGGAAACCTACAGTAACCTACAGATTCAGTCACTCTGAGGTAACTTGAGCTTGAGTGGTGAATAATGGTGAAGTTCATGTATCAATCCTTACAGGGGTTTGAAGCAACATTATTTTGGTTACCAGCCCAAAATACAGTGATATTCTGCACGTAGCAGTCTTTCGTGAACATGCTATGCCCTGTTAGCCCGAGTGACCTCACACCGATAAAATTCAGATCGCTTCGTTTCCCTTAGACTAGCACACCATTATCATCAGAATGAGCCAGTATCAGATTAGATGTCCACACTGTCTTTTCCCAAAGCACTCTCCACATAGCTCCCGAGATCACATTTAGCTCTCAGGCCTTTTAATAAAGGTTTGGTTTATTAATTAGAGGTTAATATTAGTACTCCCCTCAGCGGACCCGGCATGAACAATCGACGCTGACATCACGTAAAGGCCACGGTCTGCCAAGGCAGCCTAATGCATCAGCAATGTGCGCAGTCATTTTGCTGATGTCAGGGAAGCTAATAAGTGAGAAAATAAGAGGAGCTCCTTAGTAGGTCAGTAGTGAAACCTGAAACAAATCGCTCTCGAGGGCCGATTCGTCACAATAACTGATTCACGAGGCGAACGGCCCGACTCAGCAGAAAATATAACACAAAGAACCAAAAAATGCATTATGTGAGAATAGGAAATGAAGAATTGTATGGCCACCAAAGCTTCAGTCAGCTTGAAACGGCGTTGTGCAGCCACCAGTTTGCTTTTCCACTTCCACACCTTGGCTGGTGTGGATTTATAGGACGTTCTCGCTGCACTGGCCAACAAACACAGCACGACTATTAACATTAGCACTGGTGTCAATCAGGGCAGCACTGGGTCCGGGAGTTACGGGACAGATCATGCCCTTGTGTGGCAGGCAGAAAGGAACAGATGCTGTGGAATTCAAACAGCATCGATTGACACAGGGTGGCTAGTGCTGAGAGAACAGTTATTGATCTCACCTCAGCCAACCCCCCTGGAACGTTTCAGCCACATCGATTTGGCTTCCTCTTCCCCTCACACTCTGTCTCCAGACTCCAATTACTACCCAGGGAAGATCATATCAATCACACAAATCAATCAGAAACGTGTTGTTTCATTTCTCTGCTGAAAACCACCTGACTTGACACAAATGCCCATCTAAACACAACAGGCGTGGGGG
>NW_015555841.1:593433-595262 GCF_001515605.1 Sinocyclocheilus anshuiensis
GTGGGGGGGGGGGGGGGGGGTGTTCAATTCGAGCACAGTGAGTTTGTTTCCAACTTTCTAGCATCTTCGATCAATCCTGAAATTCGCTTATCTTAAAGGGATGCAGAATGAAAAGACTGTTGTTTACTCACCCTCATGTCCTTTTAAAACCATAATCTTCAAGACAGAATTTAAGGCATTTTTAATGAAACCTGAGTGTTTCTGCCCCTGCATTAAAAGTTCACGTAACCAAAATTTAGAAGAAAATTTAGACTCAGAAAGATCATAAAGGCATTGTAAAACAAATCCTTATGAATTGCATGGTTTAATCCAAGTCTTGTGAAGAGATGCTATAACTTTTTATGATGAAAAAATAATATTTAGGATTTTATTCGCATATAAACTTGAGTGTGAGCGGAACTGATGGCACGAAAAGTAAGTTACTAATGCAGAACTTTAGAATGTAATGATAATTATTGTAAATAAAAATCAAATTTAGACTGTCAGTTGTTTGTGAACTAAACCTGCCAACCCAGGTTAATTGTAAATACATGTTTGTGGCGAAGTTTCTGCAACACAGATATTATGTACCTTACTGCACATTGTGCGGCAGTTTCAAAGTGAAATGTCCCGAGAGTTTGGCTAAAACATGCGTTCAACACATGACCACAGCACGATTTTATTCTGTTGCTTCTGGTACATATTGGATGGTTCAGAATTCAAATGTCTGGAAGTGTCGCTAAAAGGTCAATGCTCTCAATCCTCAATAATACACCAACCTTTAGTGTTAACGAATGCAAAAGTTATATAAAAACATTCGCTGATGCAATGCAAATTGTGCTAGTTTAACTTCCCCATACGCTGGTGATACATACCAGAGTGCTTCACCTCACAAGTGCAACGCCATATCGCGTGAGCTACCGAGCAAAACTATTAGAAAACCAAGACATTAATGTTCATTATATAAAGTGATATCTCATATATCTTCAAGACTTGCATTAAAAACAGCTTGATTAAAATGGATTCATTTTATGACACCTTTATAACCTTTTTGAAATGCAAGTTTTGGTTACCTGGACTTTCAGAGGAGGGACAGAAACCTCTCAGTTTTTGTAAAAAAAAAATCTTAATTTGTGTTTTGAATATGATCCAAAATAATATGGGTTGGGAACAACATAAGGGTTAGTAAATGGTGACAGAATCTTCATTTTTGGGTGAACTGCCCCTAGTATACACTACACAACAAATTTACAGTCTGGAGGAGTTGACGCTAGTTGTTGAAAAACGGAGCCAGTCTGTAGATACAGTATTGGGCAGTCGGAGTTAATAAATATCACAGAAAATAGCGCAGTGTATGATGGGCAAAGACTCCAATGTTTTAGCTTCAGACTACAAATCTGTCCAGTCAGATAATAAAAAACATATTTGATCATTTGAGCACATATTGTTTTCATTCTCATTTGTTTCCTATCAATGAGTTTTGCTGTGCTTGGAACAACTTGGAAGTATGGTAGTGTGTGTCGTTTAGTGTATGATGATGTTTTGCTCTGTGTATAATACTGTAAAAAGTGTTGTGAAATGCCTAGATCTTTCATGAAACTCTAGATGGCGCAGGCTGACGGGTCTCAACGTAACTGGTGATATTCACAGCGTTACAGGACTTGGCACAAGCTCATTGGTTCTTGTTGCATACATTTAAATGGCTGGTTAGCATCCACTTGAGCATTTTGCAGCGTGCTTTCAGAGTTCCTCTGAAACACTCCACCTTCCCCAGCTCCACCTCTACAGATCTGCTACGGGTTATTTTATATGCTATTTGTGCAGCAGCAGTATGTCTTAAATACTCACTG
>NW_015555841.1:595332-597156 GCF_001515605.1 Sinocyclocheilus anshuiensis
AGCAATAACCAACAGCAGCAGCAGCGTAGCAGATCTATTCCGCCAATACCACATACATTAACATTGTCATATCCACTACCATGCTAAAATCTTCCGAGAGCTGTCATGATAGAAATGTGTTCAAATTTTAAAAGTTGTGTAGTGTTTTCCATCCGTTAAATGAGCATGCAATGATCAGAGATTGCATGTTTCAGCCTGCAGTGGAGCCTGACAGGTGTTCAGCAAAACTGCCATCATAACACTCCCAGTCAAACCCAGCAGTCACGGCTAAAACACTGTAATACTTCTGACAGGTAAATTTATATAAAGCTTTTCTGCTAATGTCTGTAATAGGGTCATTGTTGAAATGATAGTGATTACAGATGGCTTTTAACTTTTATGACTTGGCCTCAGCCTCGTTGCGGTTCAGATGAGTTGAGAGATTACTGTAATCCTACCCTGTTTTACGAATGCCAGGTAATTGGGAAAGCCATGCATGCCTGAGCCTGCAGCTAATGAACAGTAATTGGACAACTGCGACATTCAATGCTACAAAGTTACAACCGCTGCATGTGTTCGCTGATCAGAGACAGAAGTTAACGTCAGAAGTTCACTATGAAAAATGTACATGGAAAATTTAATGCTGAACGTTTATTGTTGCCATAATAGTTTCATTACTACTATTCTTTATTACTATTATTTTTTAAATAATACAAAGTAATGTTTCAAATACTAAGTAATGCCATTCCTCTTAACGCAGTTGCTGGCCTGAGCAGTGAGTGCAATGGATAACAATTCACATGAAATCCATTGTGTACTGGATAAATAAGTAAATAAATATAAATAAATACTAATATTATATTTTATGAAATGGTTATCTTGTCAGTTAGTTTGAAGCCATTAAAACACAAAATTTCTAAATTTTAATTTCTACATGACAACCACAAACCAACTACAATTAGACTACCTAAATTACTTGGCAGAAGAATAGTTATTACAACACAGTCTCATGGCAATTCGTAATTATTTTTCGTTTTGAAGAATTTGTGTCCTTTGGTCCAAATACAATGTTGATTTTTTTAGTTTGGTGCGGTTTGCTTTCACACTGCTCTTTTTGAGAGTAAACCAGAAATTGTAAACAAGACAACACGTGTGCTAAGGTCATCCATTCATTGGTTCATCCATTCAAATGGACCAGAGTTTGTTTGGAAGCGGACCGAGACCACCTCTTCAGCTGGGTCTCGGTATGGTTGTTTGGTCCGCACCCCAGTACGACTGCTGTATTCACACCTGCCCAAAAGATCTGCACCAAAGTGGGAAGCAAACTTGAGTTCGATTAAATCGAACCAAACAAGACAGGTGTGAATACACCCTAAAAAAAAAGTGCCTGTGAGATTGGGTTGGTTATTTGGATTATTATTACTATTAAATAATGGAATTTTCGTCTGTTAGGGTTTTTTTTTTTTTTCAGAAAGAGTTTTGTTTTGGTACAGCCCCACTAAAACTGCTAAAATGTGTGCATACATATGGGACTGCATTTTCATACTCTTAGTGTGATCGAACCTTTTCAGGTGAAGGAAAAGGTTTGTTGTGTTTCTCACCTTGGGGTGGGTTTCCCAAAAGCAACTATGGTCGCAAGTTCCGTCATTACCAACAGAGTTCAATGGAACTAACGACCATAGTTAGCTAACAATAGTTTTGGGAAACGCACCCTACCGACAGCATATTTTTCAGACCATCTCAATCTGCGCTTTGTCACTTTTAAGAAATACAGCCAAAACATAATTTAAATATATGCTACATATGTGTTGTAAACAGTCAAACTCAAAAGCAAACTCAAAAAAA
>NW_015555841.1:597211-608220 GCF_001515605.1 Sinocyclocheilus anshuiensis
AATGAGGACAATGGAAGCAATCAAAATCAACAAAAGAGCAATGATATACAAGTGCTATAACAAGTCTCAGTTAGATTAACGCAGTACATGTAGCAAGGGTGTTTTTTTTTATTATATAATAAATAAAAAATAAAACCGATAGAATAGAAAAAGAATAGAGCAAGCTAGTGTTAGAGGCCTTTTTTTTTGCTTTTGTTAATAGTATAATAAATAAAAAGTTATTTTTTATTTTTTTTAAAGAACAGAACTATAATAGAGTGCTAGAGTTAGAGGGTCAAATAAAGATGTAAGAGACGTGATTTTAGCCGATTCTTGAAGATGGCTAAGGACTCAGCTGCTCGGATTGAGTTAGGCAGGTCATTCCACCAGGAGGGAACATTTAATTTAAAAGTCTGTGAAAGTGATTTTGTGCCTCTTTGGGATGACACAATAAACCGACGTTCACTTGCAGAACGCAAGCTTTTAGAGGGCACATAAGTCTGAAGTAATGAATTTAGGTAAAGGGGCGCAGAGCCAGTGGTGGTTTTGTGGGCAAACATTAATGCCTTGAATTTTATGCGAGCAGCTATTTGTAGACAGTGCAAATTGATAAACAGACCATAGTTAGCTAACAATAGTTTTGGGAAACGCACCCTACCGACAGCATATTTTTCAGACCATCTCAATCTGCGCTTTGTCACTTTTAAGAAATACAGCCAAAACATAATTTAAATATATGCTACATATGTGTTGTAAACAGTCAAACTCAAAAGCAAACTCAAAAAAATAAGTCTGAAGAAATTAATTTAGGTAAAGGGGTGCAGAGCCAGTGGTGATTTATTAATATTAATTTTTCTTTAAATGTGTTATATGTTCACACATGTTTTTTTTTTTCTTTAAATGTGACGTGAATGCATTTTCTTGGATCGAAATATATGGAGGGTAAAATATATTTGTATTTGTATTTTTTTTTTTTTTTTAAGCATTTAAAAATATATTAAACCCTCCATATATTTCGATATATATATATAAAAATAATGCCCAAAAATATATTGGTAGAAAATATGAACGTAGATATATTTTAGAACATATCTTACAAAAAAAAAAAAAAAAACATTTTCTATGTTTATTTAATCGTATATTTAAAAATAAATGTGAAATATATATATTTTTTTTATTTATTTATTTAGTTTTTATTTTTTTTTACCATATGGTAAAAAAAAATACATATAACTGAGATTGTGAACCTTCAGTGTCGCTTTTGCGTTTCTTTACACAATTTTTTTCTCCTCTTTTCCAGAGTTTTTTTTTTTTTTATGTTAGGACATGGATGTGTACTGTGGTGTTCAGGACAAAACCTGCATACCGACTTGCAGTTATCACATTTATTTCTGCTGTGTGATAGGCTGTTAGATTAATCTGTATCGAGTAAAAATGACAAGAGTTTATCACCATTATTGACATAAATTTTATCGCAATCTCAATATGATATTTTTATTGCCCAGCCTTAGTGGATGCAGTTTTGTAATTATCATTCTATCTTGGTGTGAACAGTCCTGCACTTGTGGTCACTGTAATGAATCCACTTATGTTGCTCATTAAAAAAGATTTTCCCAAATGGTTAAATGATCACTTTTCTCATCTATTTTCATATGTATCATTATAACTGCATGAAAAGGTGCTGAACATGGTGAATTTGGATATAATAACTGGTATTTCAGAGGCGAATTCTTCTTAGACTGCATTTCTCACTGACCCTAAAGTTCTGAGCCTAGACACTGATTAATGACACTGATGAATCATCAGGTACAATCCAATATCTGCTGTCCGAGGAGTGTCACCTCAAACTTTGAGTCACACTCAGGATGTGGCGTCCCGGTGCAACATTCCCTGCCAGCAAGCTAAAACACTGAGACTGAAAAACACAAACCTTGACTTTGGGAGGGTTCATCCAGTGATGTCTCATAATGCTGCTGGCCGTCATGTTGTTCGGCAGAATGACCACATCATTGTTACTGTCCCTGCATGACAACTCACACTCCTCTCCTGAGAAACACAGACAGAGAAAATAAGTTCATCTCTAAGGCCATTACAGAAAATGAAACTTCGGTAAAGTTTAATGGACACTTCCTCCAGTTTAAACATGTTGAGGTCTTAACATCATAGCGCATCTTCTGATGAAGTGTTTGTAAAGTATTAAGCACTGTGTCTAATGGTGCTTTTCCACTGCATGGTACGGCACGGTACGGCTCGGTACGGTTCACTTTTGGGGGGTTTTCTAATACATTACTGTGACAGTATAGTGTTTATAAGAGTTTGCAGCATCAGTTTTAGGGTAAATGTCACATCATGTCACATTTCAATGCAAAATAAAAAAAAAATCTATTTTGCATAGAAAAAATTAAGCCTGTTTTAAGAACCATTGGGATTTGCATTATACAGTACATGACAGTGCAAATAATCATCATAATATGTCAATACTATCATTTAAATTTTAGTAAAAACACTAATATTGTAATATTGTGAAATATTAGTACAATTCAAAGTAGCTGTTGCGTATCTGAAAATATGTTAAAATGCAATTTATTGCTGTGATGCAAAGCTGAATTTTCAGCATAATTACTCCAGTCTTCAGTGTCACATGATCCTTCAGAAATCATTCTAATATGCTGATTTGCTGCTCAAAAACATTTTTTTTGTATTATTATTATCAATGAAAAAAACAGTTGTGCTGCTTCATATTTTTGTGGAAACCGTGATAATTTTTTTCAGAATTCTTTGATGAATAGAAAGAAAATCATGTATTTGAAATATTTTGTAACATTATAAATGTATTTACTTTCACTTTGATCAATTTAATGCAAACTTGCTAAAGAAGCATTAATTTAACTTAAAAAAAATTAATAAAAAATCCTAGTGACCCAAACTTTTGAGTGATAACATTTCGTTCTTTCTTTTTCTCTTTCTTTCTTTCTTTCTTTCTTTCTTTGGGATCTCGTTTCGAGAGACCAATCTACTTTGAGTGTAAACTACACGAGCCAATGCACATTGGCATGCTATAATTGCATCCAGCTGCTGCTCGTCACAGCACGAGCATAAGTAGGCAGCAGCTGCAACGCATATTCAGGTTTTTGCTGAGGAGCCGAGCCAGTGACCCGGGCCCCCCGCGGTGGTACAGCGGCAGTGGCGACGGGACATGACATCTCCATTCCCTCCTTCAGGGAACGAGGGTTACATATGTAAACGAGACGTTCCCTTTCAGTCGGTCACTTCGAGTCACGTCGGTGACTAACGAATTGGGATCCCTACCAAAGCGCCACGGATGCTGCCCCTTCCAGCGCCCCTAGTAAGCCACCTGATTTCCCCCACGGCTACTGGGGTGGAAGATAGGACAGGGCTTACGTGGAGAGAGTCTATTACTGTTGTTCCACTAGACCCATATAGTAAGACCTATTGGATAACACTGGGAAAGCGTACCCTTTCCAGGGACGCTACGGAATCCACGTCCTGCCCGCAGGGAGGTATCATGTAGAGATTACACATATGGACTGGGCATTAAGGGCAGTACCACATATGGAATGTCTCTGAGGTGGCTCCGGCCCAGTTAGGAGGGAGACAACACCGGCAGGGACGGCAGAGCGGAGTCTGCCAAGGGAAAGACACAGGCTCACCAAGAGGGGAACTGTACCGTGGAAGAAAACACACATGGGATCACCGTGGGGATCACAACATATGGACACCTAGCCTAGCACAGGGGTCAACCAACAGGCATACTTACAAGTGGTAGGTCTGGCACTGGACGCTCCGCCAGGTCCGGCTGCCGAGGGTGACAGAGGTACTCCATAGGGTTTGCCTTGTGGGGAACTGAACTGAAGAGCAGAATAAGCGCACGTATCCGGTCCGCAGAGGGAAATGGAGCAGCAAGCGAGACACCGAGCAGTTCCTCTGGTTTTACTATCCAGTGGGACAACCTCTGCTTGGAGACAGCCTTTCCCTTCTGTTGGCCTCTGTAGCAGATGAAGAGCTGCTCTAAGGTCCTAAAGCTATGCGTATGGTCCACATATATGCATAAAGTGCGAATGGACAGAGCAAATCTAGTGGCTCTGCTGCCCGCTGGCAATAGAAGAGGGGGACGAGGCTGGCCAGGCACTGCGTGACACAACGTCATCTGTGCCCTCTTGGAATTCCAATGATAATGGAGACTGCTCTTTTTGTGCAGGTTTGGGTACCGCTGGCTGAAAGGAAACAAAAGATTCTCCACCCGACCCTGCTCCGGGGGAGGGAGTGGTGCAGTCACCATCTCCCGAAGAGCTGTCCCCTCCATCTCTGGGTTGCCCGTCTCAGAGCCGCTTGCATTTACGCTTACCGTCTGGTTTGGCAGGGGCCTGGAAGGGTGGTGCCGCACCCTTGCGACCAGCTCCCCACTGTGACCTCGGTGGATGCTGCTACTGAGGCTGAGCAGGGGCGGAGGAAGCTACGGAGAAAGCTGCTTAATAGCCTCCATCTGCTTTTGGGCAGCCTAGAACTGTTGGGCAAAACTCTCGACTGCATTGCCAAATAGGCCGGCCTGGGAGATAGGGGAGTCGAGAAAATGATATTTGTCCGTCTCCTACATATCCGCCAGGTTTAGCCAGAGATGGTGTTCCTGGACCACCAACGTGGCCATCGTCTGACCCAGGGAGCGCGCAGTGACTTTCGTCGCTATCAAGGCGATGTCTGTCGCTGTGCGCAGCTCCTGCATCAGCCCTGGGTCAGAACTACCCTCATGCAACTCCTTTAGTCCCTTGGCCTGGTATACCTGCAGGTGTGCCATTGCTTGCAGGGCGGATGCAGCCTGTCCAGCGGCTCCGTAAGCCTTGGCCGTAAGAACGGACGAGAACTTACAGGCCTTGGATGGGAGACGCGGGTTACCCCTCCAGGTGGAAGCGCTCCTTAGACACAATTGCATCGCAACCGCGCGCTCCACCGGGGGTATTCCCGCGTATCCCCTGTCCACCCCACCATCGAGGGTAGTGAGGGAGGAAGAGGCACCAAATCGGTTTCGGGCTGAGAACCAGCCCTGGCCGCCCCAAGATAACAACCATCTAACCTCGACAGTTTGGGACACGGTGGCTGTTTCCACTCAAGCCCGACCACATCTGCAGCCTGGGAAAGCATATCCGTCAATTCTGGGTCAGGCTCGGGCAATGCTACTCTCCCCGAAGGGGGCAACACAGCCAAGTCCTCATCCCCACACTCCAGCTCACCCTCTGATGCCACAATCCACATCTGGTCATCCGGAGGAGCACCGAATGAAATGGCCGGCCCCCCATGAGAATGGTCGACACACTCACCCAGAAGCTCCACAGCGTGTGGTGTGCTAGAGGAGTGGGGGGCCCATGGAGATTTACTCGGCAGGTTTGCCCCCACTGTAATCCTCAGGTTACCCTGCCTATTCACCGAAGTAGCCCTCTTCTGTGGAATAGAAGAGGAACTAGATTGGGGCATAGGTAAGGGGACTCCACCCCTCTAAAGGTATCGGAGTATCAACCGCAACGCCGGGATGGTCATGCCGCCACAATGACAGCATGACTCATCCACGAAGGCTGCTTCAGCGTGCTTAATGCCCAAACACGCGATGCAACGATCGTGACTGTCATCCGGCGCCAGGTAACGACCGCACCCAGAAACGCACGGGTGAAATGGCATCTTTAGAAAGACGCACCATCGTCTTTACAAAGACGCACCCGTGAATGCTCTTTAAGGGAAATTTGCTCTTTAGTGCTGAAGCGCACAGGGGAACCACCGCTGCCACGCCGTCACACCAACACTCTGAGAAGCTCCTCCCTGAGCACTCGTAGCTCGTCATTCTCTCATGAAGACGACAGCTAGAGCAGAACAGTCAACAACTGCTCGGCTCCGAAACGAAAAGCTGAATATGCGTGGCACCTGCTGCCTACTTATGCTCGTGCTGTGACGAGCAGCAGCTGGATGCAATTATCGCATGCCAATTTGCATTGGCTCGTTTAGTTTACACTAGTAGATTGGTCTCTTGAAGTGAGATCCTAATTCGTCGGTCACTGACGTGACTCAGAGTGACTGACTGAAAGGGAACAGTGGTTCTCAACTGAAGAAAAGGGTTACAACCACTAGTATAAACAATTCCATTATGAATTTATGAAACTTTACAGATCAATATGAACTGTTCTGATGATATACTGTTATGCAGGAAGAATTCGCACCTATGCTGTGGCCCTTCTTGCAGTTGACGCGGATGCTGGGATGCAGTTTCTGAGGTAGAGAGCATTGACCCTTCAGCTCAGGGCATAAGCGGAAGCTTCCGGTCCAGTTCCCGTCCTTTCTGCAGCGGATGACATTGGTGCCGAGCCCCTGTAGAGACGTCACAGCATTCACTACAACACTCTAAACTCACAGCCAGCAGAAAGAACAGACAAAGCATGCATGCTTACTGCAGCATCTATAAATACCAAATGAAAGAGTTATTTGTTTTATCGCAATTTACACTAGGTCATGTCTTTATACAATACAGATTGTTTCAAAGCAGCTTCACAGTAATAAACAAGAAAATAACAGTAATAATGTAATGGAATAAATATGATTTCAGCTGTACAGAAGCTGTAAAAAAAAAGTTAGCATAACGTCTAAAGCAGTGATGGGCAAACTTGGCCCTTCCAGGCCACTTTCCTGCAGAGATTTGATCCAACCCTGATACGACTCACCTGCCTGTAGCTTTCTAGTAGTCTTGAAGACAATGATTAGCTGGTTCAGGTGTGTTTGATTAGTGTTGGAGCTAACCTCTGAAGGAAAGTGACCTGGAAGGGCCAAGTTTGCCCATCCCTGGTCTAAAGGGTACTATCGAAAGTAACCTGTTTGCACGGTGGTTGTCTCAATGTGTTGTTGGCCCCATTGCAGTGGATCCAGCAGGTGCTGTCAAATCTGAAGCCGTCTGTGCACTGGTACATGCCATAGAAGACGGCTGGAGGAGGTGGACAAGTTACCGGCTCACAAGAACCCTCTAACCAGCGGCCGTCTTCTGTGCACTGACGCTTGAAGGCTCTCCTGCAGGAACAGAGATGTGTCTTATGCTGTAATAGCATTCATGTCAAATCTCATTTTGATGGTAAAAGACAACTCCATTTTCATAAGTGGCATTTTACCACATGCTGTGTGGTTGTTGTTGTCTTTTGTGGATGATATGTATGTTTGCACACCTCTTTGGCTTATTGGCCACATGGTATCCCGGTTTGCATTTGTATTTGCAGAGGGTGCCCACTTTAAGACCCGTCTCATTGCAGCGTTTGGTCTGAAGCACGGCATTGGGCACAGGAGGAGGCACGGGACAGCGGAGCTCACACAAAGCCTCCGGGAATGACCACAGACCATCCTCCATACAGGTCAGAGTGTTATTTGTGCCTTCAAATGAGCGACAGACAAAACAAATCAAATAAACACACATGAATACATATGCATTTTGGAACAGTAAGATAAATACATTGATTGATTGATTGATTTATATTTTTGAAAAAACAACAACAAAAAAAACATTTTCTTCAGCAAGGATGCATTAATTTGATCAAAAGTGATAGTAAAGACATGTATAATGTAACAAAAAAAAATACTTAAAGTAAATACTGTTGTACTTTCTATTTATTAAAGAATCCTGAAAATAAAATGTATTACGGTTTCCGCAAAAATGTGAAGCAGCAAAAATGTTTTCAACAATGATAATAATCAGAAACTTTTCTTGTGCAGCAAATCAGCACATTAGAATGACCTCTGAAGGATCATGTGACACTGAAGACTGGAGTAATGATAACATCACATGAATAACTTATATTTTAAATTCTATTCAGATAGAAAAAGCTATTTTGTATTTGTAATACTTTTTCAAAATATTACAGTATTTTTTACTGTAGTATAATAAGTGCAGTCTTCATAAGACGAAGATACTTCTTTCAAAAACATTGTTTAACTTTTAAACAATTATGTATATCACGATGTGATTTTCTTTCTCAGTATATTTGTCTTGTTTTACAGTACAAATATCTAAACATTCTTAAATCAAGATGCATTTACTTTGAAAGCAAAGTGATATAGATATTAAGTCTTGTTTTCTCAAAAATGATAAAAAAATGAACATTACAAATTAGAAAGTATTTACTGACTGCCATGTCATCGCTTCTGTTAAAATGTACAAAAATGCATTTGATTACTATCAGAATTAGACTGAGAATAGTTAACCTTTCTATGAAGAATAAAAAAAGAGTGTTATAAAATGAATAGCTCCTGTAAATTCTGATTGGATGAGTCACTTATCAAACCACTGAAACATACCTGTGACCGCACATGACTGAATTCCATGTTAAAGGGCTATGTTGCAACTGCAAACAGCTGCAAATCACAAATTAAGCGGCATAATATTCCAAGCAATAATCAGATTGTTTGTTTTGATTATTACAATACAAGCTGCAGTATTATTATTATTATGATTATTATTATTATTGGGGTTTTTTTTTAGTTCTAATCATTGCAATAAGCATTTTATACTACATGCTGAATTTTCAGAATGCTGAGAAAGAAAATCCGCCAAGACCCTAGATGACCTACTTTACCAGGTAATCTTATTGTTCTCTTTACTGCATCAAAGTTCAGTCAGAGTTTTTCCAGTGTTTCTCACCCACGAGCTGTGCAGGATCCTTGCACTGGAACGTGCTCTTCTTGCCATAGGTGGTGCCTTCTGGGAAATCAAATTGGGCAGGATGCACATGGTACTTATCTGGAAGCCCACAGTCAACTGGCTCACACGATACTTGCTTGTTCCATTTCCTATCAGCACAGGTGATGGTCACGGTTGAGTCCGTCTACAGAGAAATGACGTCAGATTTCAAATGAGTTCAGTGCTGCTGACCACTTCGTACACAAGGCTGATACCACAGTAAAGAATACATGTGTTCCTCTCATGGGCCTGAAAGCAGCACTACTAACTAGTGCTTTGGTATTTTGCATGAGGAATGAAGTGCCATTTAGTAGTGCATGGTACTGTTTCATGAAAAAGGCACAAAATGCCCTTTGCAAGTGATCCATCTGATCACACAGATAGAACAATTTCACACTTATCATTTACTCTGAAATGTTCTGCAGATATCAAGGCAGCAACAATCATCCAAAAATGACATTTGAATGCTATAGAACCATTATATTAAAACTCATTTAGAAATCATATTTGATATGCACATTTTTGAGGCCTCTAAATGATCAACATGATGAAACTTTGTTAAAAAAAATATGTTGCACATAATCTTCTACATGCCCTCTGTCATTTGATTGATAGTTTATACTTTTTAGCAAGTAAAATGCCTTTAAGTATAATTGTACATGTCCACCTTCAGCTCGTGCTTCACGTGTATTTTTGCTGTGAAATCTTTACTGAGTTTTATCAAGTAAACATGAGAATAAACATGATAATTGTTCCCTAACACCAGACTCAGCTGGCAATCAATTGAGAGTTGAGTCTCCTCAAGGAGCCCTATTTGTGTGGTGCAATGAGCTGCTGCCTATGTAGAGTGTTGCAAATAAGACGACTCATTTTAGTTAGGATGCTGCCTATGTAGAGAGCAAAGCACACTGGTTTGTTTTAAGCAGAGCTAGTGAGTAGGGAGTACAATCCAAAGGCAAAACATATTCATCTTTCTTTAAAGATCCACGTGATGCACAGTGTTTTGATAATAAGAAGACAATGTGTGTAGTTTGGACACTGCTGTGCAAAAATGTTGGCACATTCTCCTGATCAAAAAACTCTGTTATTCCAAAAATGCCCCAAAACGGCCTGACATCTGGTTACAGCGCCTGAAACATCTTTGACCCAGGATTTTGTCGTTATGCCTAATATCACAAATTAACCGCATAATGTGATTTTTTAAATACCTAATCTGGTATAAATAAATAAATAAATAGTTCCTGGTAGCTTTTATTTTTGTAAATAAGTACTGTGAAAGGAAATTTTGACTAAAAGGAAAATGTGTCAAAAAACTGAAAAAAAAAATCATCTTCTGACCATCATTTTCATTAGGTGCACCATGATAATCCTATATTATGTTATATTAAAACAAAAAAACATAAAATATAATATCTGTAAATGGGAAACCTGTTTCTTAACTTATTTCCACAGGGGTATTTCTTCATTTCTTACTTGATGGCAATTTTATAACTACCTTAACTCATATAACAACTTCAAGGTTGAAGCTGCAGTGTCATGGAATGGCAGTTTGTTGCTTATGCTGATGAAAGAATTTGCGAATGCATATTCATCAGAATCCAGTCAACAACTCAGAACACTGAAAAACTCTGGAGTTCTTCGAGGTGACAAATCAAAACGCTTCTGATTGGATATTGCATTCATAAGCTCAACAGAAACGTGTGATTCGTTATAATCAGAGGCGGACAGTAACTAAGTACATGTACTTGAGTATTGTACTTAAGTACACTTTTTGAGTATCTGTACTTTACTTGAGTATTATTTTTTCTGGGAACCTATGACTTTAACTTCATTACATTTGAAAGACAAATATTGTACTTTTCACTCCTCTACATTTCTATCAAGGTCCTCGAAGTAGAAAGGTGTTACTATGTAGCAGCTTTGAAAGTCAGTAGGTGATTTTTTTCTTCTCTAAAACGTGACTTTCTTTTTTTCAGACAGTTTATCAGTAATCACTCTTGTGGGGCTACATGAAGAGATTTCCCAGCATTTTTTGAACACTGACCAGTTGCAAATGTGATATTTATTTACAACAATTCAATAATAAGAAGTTAATATTGTGGTATATATTAGACACAATATTGTCGTGCAGATATGTTATTTACAAAGTGTGCAGTTTAATATAAATATTATGAAAGATTAATTGTTCAGGCTGAATATAAACTATAGACGGGAAAAAACTGTTCTTGTGCCTGGCTGTTCTGGTGGTCAGTGGTCTGTAGCACCAACCAGAAGGCAACAGTTCGAAGAGAGAGTGGGCTGGGTGTGAGGGGTC
>NW_015555841.1:608434-609228 GCF_001515605.1 Sinocyclocheilus anshuiensis
GTGAGAGCGACAGGTCTGTAGTCGTTAAGTCCAGTGATTTTGGGCTGTTTGGGGACCGGGATGATGGTGGAGCATTTGAAGCAGCAGGGAACTTCACACAGCTCCAATGATCTGTTGACTTGATTTGTGTACTTCGTCCACCACTGGTCAGCGCAGACTTTTAAACAGGCAGGTGAAACACCATCTGGGCCTGAAGCTTTCCTAGATTTCTGCTTCCTGAAGACCCGGTTCACATCCTCTACACAGACCTTAAGCGCAGGTTGAATGGTGGGGGAGGGAGTGAGGGGGGTTGCAGGGGTGGTAGGTTAATGTGTGAAATGCAGATCAGAGCGGATGGGAGTGGTAGACTATCCTTTTCAAATCTGCAGTAAAACACATTCAGACCGTCAGCCAGTTGTTGATTCTCCACAGACTGTGTGGGTGCTGTCTTGTACATGGTGATGTTCCTCAGACCAGTCCATACTGAAGCTGGGTCGTTTGCTGAAAGCTCTTTTCTCAGCTTTTCAGAGTAGTTTTTTTTAGCCACTCTGATCTCCTTTGTTAGTCTGTTCCTGGCCTGGTTATACAAGATTTTATCCCCACTTCTGTACGCATCTTCTTTGGCGTGACGAAGCTGTTTGAGTTTCCCAGTAAACCACGGTTTATCATTATTAAATGTTAAGAATGTCCTGGTATGAATGCACATATCTTCACAGAAACTGATATATGAAGCTACGGTCTCTGTGAGCTCGTCGAGATCGGTGGCTGCAGCTTCAAAAACACTCCAATCAGTGAGGTCAAAAAAGGCTTGTAAA
>NW_015555841.1:609978-610246 GCF_001515605.1 Sinocyclocheilus anshuiensis
GTGTTGTGATTGGCTGAATTCCTCAAGCGTGTGACAGAAATGTTACGCCCCTTACCATACTGTGATGCTGTGGCCCGGAGCGACGAGACAAAAACATTAAAACCCATTATAAACGAGGCATTTGTTGCACCCAGTGGGGACATAATTACGAATTACAATGACTTATACTGTCTTTTTACGCATTGTGTTACATCGCGCCGTGTAAACATAAAACCATGTCTGCATTTGTGATCGGAGAAATGACAAACAACAAGCGCTACTCTACACT
>NW_015555841.1:610357-613832 GCF_001515605.1 Sinocyclocheilus anshuiensis
CTTTCACAACGAAAAACACAGCGGCCTAGCGTGAGCGGAAGCCGCGGCTTAGTGTGAGCTGAGGCCGGGCTAGAGTGAGCAAAGGCGGCGGGGTCGAGAACGGCGTGCCCGGTGGATTCGACAAAGGAGCGGTGACGACCCCGGGCTGGACTCCGCTTCGTCCACGGTGAAAGCCGATCCGGCGATCCACAGCGCGAAGTTGATATATTTCCTTAGCGACCGGCACGGATCAGCTCTAAGCATGACGAAGCAGATATCGTCCTCTGTTGGAAGGCCAAACAAAGTGGTTTCGCTTTCACAACGAAACACACGGCAACAACAATAATACAGCAAGAATCAAAGTTATGCCTTCTTTCTTTGCGTGAACATTTGGGAGGTGTTATGCAAATCTTCCCACATCATGACGTAAACATGTGGGGGCGTGTTAGAACGAGCCGTTTTAGGTAGGCATGGTTGATTCTTAACTTTTATAAAGAATATCTCTTTGGATTTGAGACTTTAGTCTTTGCAACTTTACAGATCTTCTTTATGCACCAAGAGCTTGTAACATTCCAAAGAGAAAGGAAAAATTTAAATCACATCATATGACCCCTTTAAGCAAATCTACTATAAATGAAATGCCGTGATCGACACATTTCACTTTTCAGTCGATCTTTGGCTTCAACTGACTGTAGATCTTTATGTTCTCCGTGTTCTCAATAAGAAACTGCTTCAGACGATTCAGTACGTGCAGGGAACTGAACAAATCATTCAAAGTGATTCGCAAACCAATTCAGGCTGTTTTACAGGTTTGTTTGTTCAAGGCCTTGAACAGAATCGACTCAAAAGAGTGATTCTTTAAAATGTAACATCCTTTTTGAGAGTGTATGTGCAATGCACATTTTAGTACGATCTGTTTACACCCCACTGACGGTTAGATAATCTACTAGTTAGTTGTAAGTAGGCATGGGCCGGTATGAGAGTTTGACGGTATGATAACCTTAACATGTATAGCATACAAATTGTAAAAAAAAAATTAAAAAAGTAACGAGAGGAACGACGCCCACTGTTGCGAAGTAAAAGTACCGTTTTTTTCGTTAGAAATGTACTCGAGTTAAAGTAAAAGTTCCCATCTTTAAATCTACTCTTAAAAGTACAATTTTTCCAAAAAAGTTACTCAAGTAAATGTAACGGAGTAAATGTACTTCGTTACTATCCACCTCTGCTTTCTACTTCAAAATGTCTTGTTTAATCCAATTTGTTACTTGATGTTTCATTGTAATTATTTGTGAGATTTACTACCAATTTCTAAATGAAAACTGTTTCAAAGTTCACACTTTTTTTTTCGTATAACAGAGCTTATACCTTCAGCATAAAGCATGTGGTTGATAAAGGAGGACTATAACATTAGATACACACATTATTGATAAGCTCAGGCAGATATTCTTTCTCTCTCATATACTTCAACCTTTTCTTTGACTATTTGATACACCACAACAATATCTTCTTACCCAGCCATTACTCATGTTCGTATTTCTCTGTATAAAACATATGCTTTCCACATGCTAAACTCAATCAATATGTTTAGAATATCTGCACAGAATTCCCGAAAGTGACTGAACTGAGTGAGTGCTGAATTACAATAAATTGTCACATCAGACAAGGTCATTTACAGGCTTGTGAAGAACACACTGGTATATGCAGGTGACTGCTGACCTATAGGTACATGTGCATCAGAGCGCAGCAGAACACAACTCACCAACGGAAAAACAAATAATAATAATAATAATAAAACAGCTTTATAAACATTGCATAATATCCAGCCCTTTGTAAAGGAAGCTTGAATCAGGTAAAAAATTTCCTTTTCAGTATCTGTTCAAATACAAATCAAATTCAAATAATCTGTATCAGGGTTATGATGCTAACACTTTATTTTAATTTGACATTCTACTAACTATAAGTAACTTTGCAGCTACATCTCAAGTTAGATTATTAGCAGACTGTCTGCTTAATATCTGCTAACACTTAATTTTGGTGGTTCCCAAACTTTGCAAGAACATGTCAACTTATTCTAGTAACCCTAACCCTGTCATGATGCCTCTCTGGGCTAAACTCGGGAACAGGAGCCCACACTGGAGCGAGCTCCGGGGCTGGAGCCGACCACCTTCTCCTCCTTAGATTCCCCTTTAGGTTCGGGGTGAAAGGTGTGGTCAGCGGGCTTGACTGAGGTACGGCCGGCGGGCTTGACTTAGGAGCGGCCGGCGGGCTTGACTGTGGAACGACCGGCGGGCTTGAGTATGCCGCAGCATGCAGGCTTGACTTTGGAGCGGCTGGCGAGCTTGACTGTGGAACGGCCGGCGGAGGGGTTCTGGATCGGGATCGGAGGCTCTCCAGACACCAGATGACCGCCTCCTTCCAGGCGAGGTTGGTGGTGTCTGGGAGCTCCGTAGACTGATGGTAAGTGACCCCGAGCCGGAATAGCATCACAAGGGTCTCCCCATCGAGGGAGCTGGTTAGGGCGAGCGGCACGAATGCCCTCGCGTAGGTGAGCGGGTCGTGGCTTGCCTGAGCCACGGCGATGAACATCGCTCTTTCCTTCCTTTTGGCGGGGAGAAATAAACAGGAAAACAAAAACACTTTTCAAAAACGAAAAACAAACATGGGGAGAAGGGGCGCCGCTTAGTGTCACGGTCTGGTATTCTGTCACGATGCTACTGTGTTGGAGCGCGGAGCGAGGAACGAGGAGACGAAGAGTACATAAATAAGGAGATTTTAATAACTTCAAGGGAACCAGGAAAACCACACGTAGCAGGAGAGGTTGACACATCCACAGACATTCACAATACTGAACAAGGAAACATGGAACCAAACACGGCTTAAATAATAAGGGAGCTAATGGGACACACCTGGGATCAATAAACTCAACGGGGAACATCTGGAAACACATTAAATAATCAGGACAGGAACAGGAATTCCAAATAAGGGCATATAAATACAACATGGAGCATGTGGTGAACAAAACGCACACAAAACACGAAACACGGAGTCTGACAAACCCTAACCTAACAACCTACTAATACTCTAATAAGAGTTAGTTGACATGTAGCTGCAAATTAATGAGAGTTAGTTGACATTAAGTAGATTGTCTTAAGATGACTATTGAAAGTTTAACCAGTATGATAGTTAACTAACTAAACTAACACAGAACAGAATTACTAAAAATGAAACTAAAATTAAGTTCCTCAGTAGGAAAGCACATATTTAACCAGATTAACATACATAAATACATGCATTTCTGTTGGGGTTAGTAGCCGAGCAGTTTCACTTACTGACTCTTACTGGCATACATACAATAATAACCATGCAAACAAACAATCTTATAACAAACACATTTGCAACACTGAGTTACTGCCAATAAATGCTTGGTTGGAGACAGATGAAGAATTTTTTTTTTTTGTTTTTTTTTTTGTGGATGGTGAGTTTCCTTCTTTAATAC
>NW_015555841.1:614189-634293 GCF_001515605.1 Sinocyclocheilus anshuiensis
TTGTGAATGTTACCCCGAGTGTGTGTGTGTGTGTCTCACCTTCCTGAAGCTGCCTTGTTGTGTCTATATTAAAAGTCATTATTGGAATCCTTGTCGTCCTCATCGTCCTGCCTGCCTCCACACACCGTGACCGTGACAGAATAACCGACCCAAAAACAGTTTAACTTCCGTGTTCTCCCCTCTGTTTGTTTTCCCTTTTTTTCCTCAGTGTTTTTCTTTCCATTGTGTTTACCCCATGGATCCCTTCACGCGCCCCGAATTCCTCCTTCTCCTGCTGGAGCAGGAAGGCAAAACTCTCGAGGACCATACCAAACTGTTCCTGTTGGTCGCTAACATCACCAGCTATGCGGTCGTCCAAAGATGGTCCTCGGGAGGAATTTGTCGCCTTCGTGGAGTGGACTCTGGCGAGAAACGGGTCGCCCACTCACCATCGGCCCCGTGGATGATCTCGCCGGATCCACTTCGGACCCAGAGCCCAGCCCACCATCTCCCCGCGGTACGGAGCATCAGCCTGAGCCCACCGATGACGGACTCTTCCATGGCTCCTCCCACTGTCGGCTCCACCGTGGGCCGCTGTTATGGCTGTGGCCTGGGTCCTGCAGAGCTCCTCCTGCTCCGGGTCCCTCCTGTCTCCTCTCTGGCTCCTCCCTCCTTCGTCGCCCCCCTGGCCTCCTCCCGGATATCCGTCCTCCGCCGGAGCCTCCACCTGTCATGTCTGCCTGCCAGCCCTTTGCCTTCCCCTGTCACTATCCCACATCCACTCCTTTGTCATCCTCCTAAGTCCCCCTCCGTCCCTCCCTCTGTCTCACCCGGCGCGAGGTCGCGCCTTCCGGGAGGGGGGCGATCTGTCACACCCCTATGGACTGGTGATTGTGGTTTCTCCCTCTGTGTCCTTATTTGGTTGTTCCTGTTCTCATTATTAGTTATTGAATCTAACACTAGATTTGAACGTGCCTTTATGCATACCTACCTTGAAATGTGTCCTCCGAAGGCAGCCATGGCAGAGACAGACATGTTTTTACAGCGCTGTGCATTATAACCAATCACACATGATTCTGTTGAGCTTATGAATGCAATGAACAATCATAAGTCATTGCTGAAACTCCGGTGTTTTGTTCAATCTGCTCTCTGACGAATTCTCTCATCAGAAACCACAAAGTACAGATGTGTGTACGAATGTAAGTAAGATATTCATTTCACAGTGTAAACAGCTCCAGTGATTATAATGTGAGTTTTTGAGATCGTTTGAACTCTGGCTAGACTGAAGTCAGTGATAATGTTTTTGATAATGTAAATGTTCTTTCCTCTCTTTCTGTACCATAAAAGTGTTATAATTTGTAACTTACAATGTTTTTATTAAATTCACATTAAATACAAAGTCAGTTGTATTAAAAATATCGTATTACATGCTGGAGAAAATGCAGAAATGTATCGGCTGACCATTTTCACATCTTCTGGGACTGTAATATCATTCGTACTTACTGGCAGGATTTGAATAGAGAGATAAATGCAATAATGGGATTGAATCTTGAGTGTGACTTTAGAACAATGTACCTGGGACTGTCCTCTTCAAAAATAACAAAGAAGGATATATACCTCTTTAATATATAATTAGCAACCAGTAAGAAGGCCATTACAAGGAAATGGCTTAAGGAAGATCCCCCATCTGTATGTGAATGGCAAGAAATTGTACATGATGTCTACAGTATGGAAGTGCTGACCCTTTCCTTAAGACAACAATCTACCAAAATCTCATCATACTGGGGGAGGTGGTTGAGAAGAAAAGAAAAGATTTAGTAGATGACCTATGTGTTTTTTTTTCCTTTTTTGACATGAAAGGGTTAATTCACTCTAAAATAAAAAATGAGGTTGTCACGTCGTTCCAAACCCATCAGACTTTGAGGTTTGTTCTTGTGCATCAAGCAAGTACGGTTGAGCTACTCTTTACCATATTTGATGTACTCTGTGTATTGATTAGTGCTTGCATGTGAATAAAAGTCTAAAATAACCGAGTTAATCACATTAAAGTGTGTCTCCTCCCAGAGGCGTCATATCCATTCAAACTGAGGGGGCACGTTCCGCCTCAAATTTTTGAACCAAGTGGATTTTGAATGCAGCTTCCAAAAGACAAAAAAAAAAAAAATTGCCGAATAATATTTTGTGTAAACAGCTTCAGTGATTTTATTAATGGGAGTTATTGAAAGTGCTTGAACTCTGGCTAGACTGAATGAAAATGTTCTTTGATAATGTAAGTGTTCTTTCCTTTTTTTTATTTCTGTACAATGAAAGTGTTATAATTAGTAACTTACAATGTTTTTATTAAATTCACATTAAATACAAAGTCACTTGTATTCCAAACATTTTATAGCATGACACCCATATCTGGTAAGTAAAAAGACGGGTTTTTATGCATATATAGATTACACTATTAGGCTTTGCCCATTGCCCATTATAGATCAACTAACATAACCTATAAAGGTGCAAAATGCATTAACTTACACATATTTGAGAATCGAGATATTTCATGATATAGTTTGGGAATATTTCGAATAAAAAGGAGAAAATAAATAAAACACAACCTATATCAATTATACAGTGCTATCGTGGCTGCCGTGTGTCATATGACACACATGACGAACTCTTTACTTGTGCCCCCTCAAAAATAATGGAACTTTTTCACATTTCCGGGTTTCTCAGCAGTGGAAGTTGTCATAGTTGGCTTAACTTGAAGAGCAGTGAATGGGAGAGTACCACAAATATATTTTTTGCATTCCCATTTGCTCTAATAGCAAAAGCAAAATTCCATGATAGTGTTTTTATGACTTTCAATAAAAGGAAAAACATTTTTGAGGGAGACTGATAATGGCAGTCAGAAGAGAGAACAATGTCAAATTTACCATGCCTCCCATAGACACTGCATGACACCCCTGTCTCCTCCAGAAGACTTGGATTAAACCACTCAATTACAAGATGAAAAACAATTACTTTTACATATATGTTTGTACTTTTTCATGCTAAAAGTCTTGGTTTCATGGACTTGCAATGGAAATAATATAGAAAAATCTTCATATGGGTTCCGAAGACTATTGTAAGTCTTATGGTGTTTGCAACGACATCCACTTTTAAAAATAAAATCGTAGTAATGGTTTCGTAGCAATGACAAAAAAAAAAAACTGTTATTTTCTTACAAAGGCAATTTTTTCTTAGTCTGAACAGCATTTTAATAATCTGAACAACTTTTTTATAAAGAACCTTTGTAAAATGGAAAGCTTGCGTGGATGTTAAAGATTCTTTATGGAACCATCAAAGCCAATAAAGGACCTTTATTTTGTGATGACAACTTTACATGTTTTGATTAACTATCCCTTTAAGGATAGAACCATACTCTAGGTAAGTAGGCAAATTCTGATGTGAATACTTGACCAACACATTTCAAGCTGGAGTTGTACCAACTTAACAAGCATTTTAGTGTTACTGTGGCAGATCTCAATACTCACGGACTGCAAATGTCTGTGCCATTATTCCAGATGTTATTATTGAGGTATCTAGCTTTAAACAAATCAACAGTACCCAATATCGCACACCTTTGAGACATTGTGTGCAAATTGGCGATTCATTATAATATAGTTAACAGACAAATTGGCTAAAAAAAAAATTCACGCACTGATTAGATGAGATGCATTTAATCGAGTAGAAGAGCAGCAGTTTGACTGGATTTCACATTGGTTATCCATTAAACATCTGAGAATAGTGTTTGCATGATGAAAACAAACAAGGACACACACACACACACACAAGTGGAGGGAACAGATCGTTTTGAAGATATCACCATCTAAAGCAGATTTCTCGGAAGCCTCGTGACACAACTGAAGCGAGTGCACTTTTTAAATGAAGCTCAACAAGATGCAACTTGACACCATTGTCCTTGCTCCCACGCTGATGCCACAGAAACACGCTGTTCTAACATATCTATTGCATGGCCTCGTCATAAATTCTGTTGAGATGATGAATGAAAAGATCAAACACGAGGGCGTGATCGGATCGCTCTGGGCACTGTTTGATCAAACTATTACATCACTGCAATGTCAACTGATGAAACCCAAAGGGGAAATATCAAGAGAAACACAAAGTTCCTTGCTCCTTTGGAATATAAGCTTGCATTCACAATGACAGTTGTTTGCAGTGGCAAGGCAACCCCTTTGAATGAGTGCTAGCAATCTGAAGTTGACACAGAATCACCATATGGAGATTTCTGCAGAATTGGAATTCAATTGGAATCTCTACACAATTGCAATAAGAGTGTAGAACTCTCAGCTCATTTAAACAGATTTTACTATTACGTTCATTATGCAAATTATCCTGTATGGGTCTGGGCATGTTTAACTTCATGCAAATACAACAAGTAGCCAACAGGAGTGAAGTCAATGGAGCACACAGTAAGAATATTTTCATTTGCCAGTTATTCTTACCAGGTTTGTACTAAGACAGTAATAAATTCAGTATACACCATGCAAACAGATGCACCCAGAATATGAACAACAACAACATGTTAACCTGCACATTAGAGCTTTCCCATAGAAAACTATTATAAAGGAAATGCTTAATACTTTAAGTCAGTGATATCAGTGATAGGACCAAATTCAGAATGCAATCTATTAACAAAACATACTATGCACAAGAACCTAGATTATGAATGCATTGGGCAAAGTTTCACATTCAGCACTTTCCCACAGAAAACCATTCTAAAGGAAATTATTTGCATGCTATTTAACATGTTGCATTCATATTCTGCTTGCCTGTATATATTATGAATCATCTATGAGGTGTATATTGAGTTTGATCTTTTAATCACTCTATGGCACATTATGCATTTTTCACGTTAAGCATTTTAGAATGTCCTGCTGTTTTAGTGATTGAAATACAGTGGCAGGTGCTGTATACGGATTGCAAGTGCCTAAAACTTGCAGATATACAGTATATAAACAAATAGCTACAACAATAGCACAAAGCAAAATTACTGCAACTAAAATTAAACAACAAAATGAAAATGAAAATATACAAATATTATTTATTAATACCTTTTTAATTATATATAAATAATATTACAATACTACTGATGTACGGCCCCCTTGCATTGTTCTACCTGCGATACGAATGGCACAGTGGTTCTTATTCGGTGAACGACCAGCTTTAGATCCAACATAATCTTTCTTGTTTTGTCTGCCCATATTGGTGAATACCTGGCTCTTGATGATGTCATCGTCCCGGTGGATTTGTAGGACATAGCCGCTGTTGCACGTGACCGTGCAGCGCGCTCCGTTAAAGTAGCCACTGTCGCTGCACTGCACCTCTGCATTCCGGATCAGGGGCTCTTGGCAATCAATGGCTTCACAGGAGTAATGAACACAACTGAAAACAGAGAGATTGAGAGAAAGGGAGAAAGGTGATATGTGACAACATTGTATTTATTGTTGCAATTAACACATTAATTCAGAGGTTATCAGCAAACCTCCAAGATGATTTTTTTGTTATTCTAATAGAAAAGGCAGATTAATAACATATTATCATAAAACATAGACACTGAGTCAGTGGTTGAACTTCAATTTAAATCAATGAGACGTAAATTAGCTAACCTTGAGCTCTGGAAACCCTGAAGGGGACATTTATTTTACTTACTGGAATAAAACAGGTCAGCTTTATAAAAAAACAGCTTTGGTACCTATTCATGAAACCACAGATATTTAGCACATTTACAGTAACAGATTATGTGCACTTTAACCGGATTCTTTCAGATGCTTTCATACACTTACATTTCACTTCAGTGCTTTTTTTTTTTAATAAAAGTCAATATCTATCTTTCACAAGGGGGAAAAAAAATGTTTGTTAGAAAATTGAGAGGATTGTGGGGGAGTTTTGGTGTCTGATGTCTACACTGCTCTTTGTTACATAAAGAGTAATTAATGTGGCCAGATGAACAATGCTGGACAAATTGAGAGCTAAATACTATCCTCAGAAAGAGAAAAAAAAGCCAGTGGGAAGGAAAAATAAATCTCTACTGGAGTCAGTTTGTAAATGCAGAGTTGGCATTTTTCAACTCTTAGCTGACCAAGTAGAATCCTGGCAGAGCTGGTGGTGGTCAGAGGGGCAAACATGAGGTGTGGGGGCTTTCAGTAAGCAAGAAATGAAGAAATATGGTTTAAGGTTTCAGACACATTTTTTAAAGCAGGAGAACATGAAACGAAGCTTCTCTCCAGTAACTGGAATCACTAAAATGTTGTTTTATGTAATCTTACACATTTTTTTACTCGCACAGTATTAAGCCATGTGTTTAAGTATAGTTAACATAAAATTGTGATATGCTATATTTAAAAAAAAAAAAGCCAATTTTTTTTTTACTATGCATGAAGTTTTAATGAGCTGGTATTAACTGACAGACATGTAATATTTGTCCTTAAAAAATATTTTGTTACATCACATGACCATTTAAAATAAACTAGTGAATGTAAATATTGAAAATGCATGGAGGCCAGTAATACAAGACAATTACAGGACATAGGATACACAGTTTCCCTTATACATACAGTGGGTACGGAAAGTATTCAGACCCCCTTCAATTTTTCACTCTTTGTTATATTGCAGCCATTTGCTAAAATCATTTAAGTAAATTTTTTTTCCTCATTAATGTACACACAGCACCCCATATTGACAGAAAAACACAGAATCGTTGACATTTTTGCAGATTTATTAAAAAAGAAAGAATACTTTACGTACCCACTGTACCTATAAAATGTCACCTATATCTCTGAAGTTGAATTTAAGTCATTTGACTACCCATTTACCTCAACAGCTTATGGTTAAGATTCACTCATAATCATTTTGCATCTTAATTTTATAAGTACAAGACATCAAAGCACACAAACACACACACACACACACACACACACACACACACACACACACACACACACACAGAGAGAGAGACAGACAGACAGACTGACTGACTGATTGATTGTCCTTTTATTTATTTATTTTTTAAATATGTTCCTAATCAATCAATTAATCAGTCAGTCAGTCAGTTAATGTTTCTATTGAAGATTTTTAATGACACCAATAAAAACAAACATGATGCTGTATTAGATTTTGGTATTCAGTACAGTATATTGCCATATATATGTAGGCATCTGTAAGATTACAAAACAGTGCCTTTGAGTTACCATTGTAATTATTTGGCCTAAATTCATCTTATTAGTTTGCAAATTAATTTCATTTATGATACACTAAATAACCAGTTAGCCAAAGCCCAGTGCCAAATACAGCTCTCTAAACACATTAAAGTGATGCTTTAGTGGTATAAGCTACTGAAAAAAGGGAGGGACACATAAAACCAATCCATGCTAATGGCCACTGTTGTTAACAACAGTGGGGATAGGGAACATGGTGTTTCGTATCAGACAGTGTTACAGGAAATATGGTGTAAATGACCGCAAAATAGTCGTGTCACTTTAAATTTGTTCTGAGCATGTTACGTACTTTACGCAATGGGGGGGGTGGGGGGGGTAACGCAAAATAGTCAGATCAGCAGAGAGAAGAGCGAAGATTCATGTTCCTCCACAGTGCACGAAGATAAAATTTAGTTTTACGGTGAACGGTGCCTTGATTCTGCTCAATTTCAACCTAGTACCCTTTGGTAAAGCGGAGCGAGGTATGTAAAGATGACGTATGTTACGTTTTGTAGTTAATTTAAAAGTCATATGAGCTCGTTTGTATGTATATGTTAATCGTGAGCTCTGCTTGTTAATTAGTTGTTTCAAACTGTATTTATTCATTTCTTCGTTTATTTTTCATCTGTTTCTCTGTAAATGTGAACTTTATTTATCGTATTTTTCTGTATATGAGTTGTATTTATTGGTTTTGTTGTTTCTTTGTGTAGTTTCAAGGTGCTACGCAAACTAGAGTTTAATGGCGCTCTTCACGAGTGAAATAAAGAAAGAAGCACCCGTCAGAAACTCTCTGTGTCCTGTTTATGGATGCCAAAGGGCAGCTACAGTGAAACTCGTCGCTTAAAGGAACCGTGCATCTATTACATCGCCGTCGTCCTCTTCGCGGGAATGCAAAGCTACAGCAAGGCCATTTCTTCGCGGGCAAGCAGCAGGGGGTCGTGATGTCATCGTAGAGGCTTAAAGAGCAATGTCGGAAGGTGGCGGTGTACTGTCGTTCTATGTTACAGATGCAGAGTGAGACTTTGAGTGACAAGAGAGTTTAAGAAGATCATATTCCTAAGTAAGCTGCATCCAGTCACCCTGAACTTTGTAAGTTGAAATGCTCAAAAGGAAAAGAGAATATGTCATGGACATTTGAATTGAAAAGTTAAAATTATAAAAGACTTTAAGTTGAAGGAAATAATTCATGCTATGTAACACATCTATTTCTTAGTTTAAAAACTGAAATACATTATTTTGAGTTAAATTTGAGCATTGCTTGAAGAAACTTGAATCTCTTGAGCATTCAAAGAGTTACAATGTTAATGTTAACAATACTTTTGTGAAAACTGAAATTTTCTGGTGTTTTCTATTACAAGCTAATCTTTGAATGTTATATACTGCTGTTTGTATTTGCATTGATCCTGCTTGCTAATATCTGTTGGGTGCTTACATACTAGAGGTCTGGTGAGTGTGGTATCACTTACTGCTGAAGTTCCTCCCTGATTATGGAAGTTGTGAATGCAGAGGAGGCTATGGAAGATACTGTTGTGCACATAGTTGAACAAGTAAATGAGATGTCACTCCCAGCAGTAGAAAAAAGCAACCCACCTGTGCAGCAGATCAGATCAAGCTCACGTTAAAGAAGCTTTATAGAAAAGGGTCTAGAGATGCGTGAACAGGAAGCCAAGAAACAAGAGAAAGCTTTCTATAAATCTTATAACAGCTGGAAGGAGACCGCAAAAGAGATTAGATCAAGACTGAAAATGTTCTGTTCACTTGAGAATCTTGAAAAAATACAGCAAGACATTCAAAGCCGACATAATTCAGTTTATCAGCACTATGAACCAATACTACGTAACCATGCTACTTCTCCGGACATTGTCAATCGTATGGACGCTTGTGCAGGTAATCAATCAAAGATCTCTTCCAAGGTCTCAAGTAAACAAGCTAATGCAGAGGCAGAACTTGCAGCCAAACAAGAGCAAGCTAAATCTATGCAAGAAATCCATGATCAACAAACGAAGCTTAATAAAATGGAGAGTGATTGGAAGCTTTGTGAAGCTAAAATGCTTGCAGAAATAAAGCAAAGGGAGAGCGAAATGCAGCTAAGGCTAGAAGAGGAAAGAAAACGGTTACATCATTTGCAAGTAGACAAAGAAGTAAAAGTAGCAGCAGCTCGTGTCAAAGTGTATAACGATCTTGAAGGCATCATTCAATGCAGTGATGAAGAAATAGACACTAGCACTCACATTGGCTGTCAAAGGACAGAGCCCACATTTCGACTAAACCCAGAAGCTGAATTGTTCTTGCCTCAGCAAGCATTCTGTGATAAGCATGAAGCCCAGCCATCTCAGGATAATGTTGCTCTAGCTCAAGCAATAGCAGACTCGCTAAGCACACATCGACTGCCTGTTCCTGAACCCACAAACTTTGCTGGCGATCCTTTGAAATTCATAGACTGGAAGATGTCCTTAATGGCCCTTATTGATCGAAAGCCCCTCCCACCTGGTGAGAAGATGTTCTATCTTAAGAATTACCTCGTTGGAGAAGCTCGCAAAGCGGAGGAGGGACATTTCTACAGAAATTCAGAGGATGCATACCAAGGTGCCTGGAAAGTCTTGCAAGATAGGTATGGGAATTCATTCATACTGCAAAAGGCTTTTCGAGACAAGCTGATGAGATGGCCCAAAATTGGGGTAAATGACCCTCTTGCCCTACGAGACTTCACCGACTTCCTGCAAGGATGTGTAGAGGCGATTCCTCATGTTAAAGGACTAGCCATTCTAAATGACTGTGAAGAAAACCACAAGCTACTAAAGAAACTTCCTGAATGGATTGTGCGCAAGTGGAATCGAATTGTGGTGGAAGACCTAGACGCATCAGGGGACTATCCAAGTTTCAAGCGATTTACAGAGTTCATGCAAAAGGAAACCAGAATAGCATGTAACCCCATCACTTCTCCACTCTTCATGAATCTGAAAAATTCAGATGAAAGGTTTCCCAAGCGAGCTAAGGCTCTTAATACAAAGGCTGACGTGAAAGATCTCAGCTCTAAAAGGCTCGAAACATCCAGCTCTAAGTCAAAGGTATCATGCTTCGCCTGTAAAGATGAAAAACACAGCATTGCCCAATGTCCTACATTTGCAGAAAGAACCACTGAAGACAAGAAGACCTTCATTCAAGAAAATCACCTCTGCTTTGGGTGTCTCAGGAAAGGGCATATCGTTAAAGATTGCAAAAGACGGCATAAATGTGGAACATGTGGCCGCAATCACCCTACCTGCTTGCATGAAGAAAGAGATAACGTGCCTACGAAAGCATTAAAAAAAACTTCCATAGAAGTTCAAGCAAGTCAGGAAGTTCACAAAGTCATGGCCCATGCACTCACACAAAGTTCTTCTGCTACTTCCAGTATCGTGCCAGTCCTCATTTCTACAGAGGAAGAGCCACAAAGAGAAGTACTCACTTATGCTCTACTGGACACGCAGAGCAACTTTAAAGATCAACCATCAACTCGCTGTGGTATCTTGTCTGTCATCGCCTCCCTGTATGACCCACTCGGATTTGTTGCACCATTCATTCTACAAGAAAGTGTATTCTGCAAGAACTGTGCCGAAGGGGCATAGGATGGGACGATCAGCTTCCAGATTAATTATGTTCACGGTGGGAGGATTGGAAAAAGGGTCTTCAGAAGCTTAAGGAAGTCGCCATACGAAGATGGTATCACCCAAATGCTTTCAATTAAATTATCAGAATGGAGCTGCACCACTTCTCCGACGCAAGTAATGCTGGATATGGAGTTTGCTCTTATCTCCGTTTCAAAAATGATAAGAGTAAAGTGCATTGCAGTTTGGTGATGGCAAAGGCCAGAGTTGCACCTACAAAAATCACAAGCATACCAAGATTGGAACTTGCGGCGGCTGTCTTAACTGCAAAAATGAGTGTCATGCTGAAAACAGAGCTTGAAATGAAGATTGATCAAGAATTTTTCTGGACAGATTCACAGGTTGTTCTGGCATATATTAACAACGAAGCACGAAGGTTTCATGTATTCGTTGCTAACCATGTGCAGCTGATAAGAGACATTACGGATCCGAGTCAGTGGTATTACATTAATACAACAGAAAACCCAGCTGATCACGCCTCTAGAGGGCTTCACGCCTCTGACATTCCTTCATCGATCTGGTTATCAGGACCAAAATTTCTGTGGGAACAAAAAGTAAGTCCAACACCGTACACCTCTGTCAACCTGCTTGTTGGTGACCCTGAAGTTAAATCAGTCCAAACATTCGCGACCACAGTCAATAACAGTACAGACATTCTCAGTCGTTTCAGTCAATTTTCTTCTTGGTCAATGCTTTTAAAGGTTGTTGCAAGGATAAAAAGACTAGGATCAAAACAGAAATACCCCAGTGATCATGTGACTGTTGAGGAGCATCAGAGGGCTGCTGAAGTGGTGATCAAACTTGTCCAGCAGGAAGCATTCTCCAAAGAAATAAGAATGATCGAGAAGGGGAACACTCTTCCAAGTGCTAGTGCGTTGTACCACCTAGATCCCATTTTGAACAAAGGTCTTCTTCGTGTAGGACTGAGAAAGTCATCACTCAGTCAAGAACTAAAACATCCTGTGATTCTCCCAAAAGATAGTTACATCACCAAGCTAATTCTGTCACATTACCACGCCAAGGTTTGTCATCAGGGTCGAAATCGAACTCAAATGGAGCTTAGAACGAATGGATTTTAGATCATTGGAGGCAGCAAGTCAATCGCCAAGCTGATACACAAGTGTGTGCAATGTCGAAAACTTAGACGACCGACAGAAGAACAACGAATGGCAGAACTTCCCAAAGAGCATGTTGAAGTATCTGCACCCTTCACATTCTGCGGCATGGACTGTTTTGGGCCATTTGTCATAAAAAGAGCTCGCAAGGAGTACAAGAGATATGGCCTAATATTCACTTGTCTATCATCTCGCGCAGTTCATACTGAGATGATTGAAGATTTGTCTACGGATGCCTTCATTAATGCCTTGAGGTGCTTTATCAGTCTTAGAGGAGCAGTTCGCAAACTTCAGTGTGACCACGGTACCAACTTCGTGGGAGCCAAGAATGAATTCAAAGAATCACTGAAACAAGTTGACACCAAAGCTCTGGAAGTCTTTCTCGCTGAGAAACAATGTGAATTTGTCTTTAATGCTCCTTCTGCAAGCCACGCTGGAGGCATCTGGGAGCGTCAAATACGAACTGTTCGAAATGTACTCAATGCCACACTTGCTCAGTGCCCAGGCAGGCTAGACGATGCTTCACTGAGAACGCTGTTCTATGAAGCAATTGCTATAGTTAATAGTCGTCCGCTAACGGTAGATGGCATTAATGATCCAAATTCACTCGAACCTCTAACTCCAAACCATTTAATACTAATGAAATCTGATGTTGCACTTCCACCTCCAGGAAAATTTGTCAAAGAAGACATGTACGCTACGAAACGATGGCGCAGAGTCCAATACTTGGTTGAGCAGTTTTGGAGTCGTTGGAAAAAGGAGTATCTTCTTAACATTTCAACGCGCCAAAAGTGGCATACTCCTCGCCGAAACCTCAGAGTAAATGATGTCGTAATCATCAAAGACGATATGCTCCCAAGAAGTCAATGGCAGTTAGGCAGAGTGGCTGAAACTGTCAAAGAGAGTGATGGATTTGTTAGGCGAGTGAAGGTACAAGTAGGAGAACGAAAACTCACTAGCAAACGTGATCAACCTTCCAAGCCCACAATCATTGAAAGGCCCATCCAGAAATTGGTGGTGCTTCTTGAAGAAGAGTGACTGTTAATGGCTTGGGTGATACCCTCATATCAGACCAAGTAATTATTTCTTTCTAGCCATTACCTACATTCATGAAACTGAAAGGCGGTCATATTAAGGTTCAAAATCATGTTCTGATTCATTTTCAGTTTGTTCTGTTGATTCATCATACCATGATTGGTGGGAGTGTAAATGACCGCAAAATGGTCGTGTCACTTTAAATTTGTTCTGAGCATGTTACGTGCTTTACGCAGTAGGGAGGGTAACGCAAAATAGTCAGATCAGCAGAGAGAAGAGCAAAGATTCATGTTCCTCCACAGTGCATGAAGATAAAATTGAGTTTTATGGTGAAAGGTGCCTTGATTCTGCTCAATTTCAACCTAGTACCCTTTGGTAAAGCGGAGCGAGGTATGTAAAGATGACGTATGTTACGTTTTGTAGTTAATTTAAAAGTCATATGAGCTCGTTTGTATGTATATGTTAATCGTGAGCTCTGCTTGTTCATTAGTTGTTTCAAACTGTCTTTATTCATTTCTTCGTTTATTTTTCATCTGTTTCTCTGTAAATGTAACTTTATTTATCGTATTTTTCTGTATATGAGTTGTATTTATTGATTTTGTTGTTTCTTTGTGTAGTTTCACGGTGCTACACAAACTAGAGTTTAATGGTGCTCTTCACGAGCGAAATAAAGAAAGAAGCACCCGTCAGAAACTCTCTGTGTCCCGTTTATGGATGCCAAAGGGCAGCTACATAAGATTTTTTTTAGAGAAATTAATACTTTTATTCATCGGGTATGCTACGCTACGAAACGATGGCGCAGAGTCCAATACTTGGTTGAGCAGTTTTGGAGTCGTTGGAAAAAGGAGTATCTTCTTAACATTTCAACGCGCCAAAAGTGGCATACTCCTCGCCGAAACCTCAGAGTAAATGATGTCGTAATCATCAAAGACGATATGCTCCCAAGAAGTCAATGGCAGTTAGGCAGAGTGGCTGAAACTGTCAAAGAGAGTGATGGATTTGTTAGGCGAGTGAAGGTACAAGTAGGAGAACGAAAACTCACTAGCAAACGTGATCAACCTTCCAAGCCCACAATCACTGAAAGGCCCATGCAGAAATTGGTGGTGCTTCTTGAAGAAGAGTGACTGTTAATGGCTTGGGTGATACCCTCATATCAGACCAAGTAATTATTTCTTTCTAGCCATTACCTACATTCATGAAACTGAAAGGCGGTCATATTAAGGTTCAAAATCATGTTCTGATTCATTTTCAGTTTGTTCTGTTGATTCATCATACCATGATTGGTGGGAGTGTAAATGACCGCAAAATGGTCGTGTCACTTTAAATTTGTTCTGAGCATGTTACATTCATTTCTTCTTTTATTTTTCATCTGTTTCTCTGTAAATGTAACTTTATTTATCGTATTTTTCTGTATATGAGTTGTATTTATTGATTTTGTTGTTTCTTTGTGTAGTTTCACGGTGCTACACAAACTAGAGTTTAATGGTGCTCTTCACGAGCGAAATAAAGAAAGAAGCACCCGTCAGAAACTCTCTGTGTCCCGTTTATGGATGCCAAAGGGTAGCTACATATGGTGTTAGCGGTCAAAGGCCACTGCATAAGATCTGACCGGAGCAGCATTAGATCACATTTGTGTATTCATACCAGAGAAACATAAGTAGTTTGCAAGGCCTGAATATTCAGCATTTATGCCGCTGAGCATTATTTTACTAAAATAAATCAGCCACTCGATAAAGTGCACTATAGACCTGAAGCAAATCAACCCGCTGTCAATACAGTATAAGAGCAGGCACTTTGCAGTCAAAGGGCAATTCATGGTAAACAAATAATTTTCAGCCCTGTTTCAAAATTACCTAATTCTATAAATCAAGCAAATTATGTTTATTGCACATTCTTACATGAATGGACGTTATTATATATTATTGTAAGCATGATGAGCGTGTAACAGCACTTGGCCTAGTGCCCTTGTTCATGTGTTTTTAACTGGTTTGGATGCTCACTATAGTTTTAAATTTAAAATGGAAACAATGCATTGATTTTTTCTGGCATCACTTACAAATGATTTCGAAGTCAGATGTAAAGGATTTTCTTTCCAGGTAATGGTTCAAAACCGTAATATATTGTGGTTCACGAGAAATGAACTCACTGCACTAATGCAGAGATTGTGAAAATCTATTGTTTTATTTATGACAGTAGTGATATGTACATTTTTTTCTGGATTTATTTGTCTTTTTTACTAGTTATGTGTTTTTGTAGTATCCTTATGGATTGTAAATATGGTACAGACAGATTTAAAAAAAGGATAGAGCACTGTGCTGTTCTGGCCTTTAAAACATCAGGAAATAATATAAAACAGATTATCTTAAAAATGTCATATGAAACTTTTTTTTTCCAGTATACATTAAATACACTGATAATGTTAAACAAAATTCATCATTTTGTTGTCCATGACCATTTTCCAGCCTCTCTGACCAATTAAACTGGCCATTTGTGGATGCTGAACAACAATGCTTTGATTGCTGTCAGGTATAATATAGTTAAAGCAGGAAAAAAGTATTTGGCAGTTGGACAGAATAATAAACCTCTTTTTCCTTTGAATTATGTTTATTTTCCTTTCCCATTTTTTCTTCTTCTTATATTAAGCATAACCCTCACTAAATTTTGTGATCACTAATTATTTTATTCAGCTTGTCAACTGAATGTTTTTTGCTTAAGGATATATTACCTGGAAAACAGGTCAAAAACATTGGGTAAGAAACTGACATTTGCATAAAGTCTTTACCACATTTTATGGTTAAAGGTAGTTCTTCTACTGTTTAGTCATAGTTAACAGGCATATAAATTTGGGAGGCCATATATTAATGTGTTTGTGACATCAGAAACATTTTCAGGAAATGCTCTTTTTGGACCAGGGAAAAGGTTTTGAGTTTTGAATGTTACAGTATATGTGTTCATATTACTCTTGTAACTCTAAAGGTCAAGGATAATTAGTTTCTTCGTAAAACCTATTTAACATACAAAACCAAAAATGTCCAAAAATTCTTCATTTTACTCTCTACCATAAACTGCATGGAGTAACATCTCATAAGGAGCATGAAACCTAGGCCTAACTGCTCACCTCTGGCCCATGGGGTTGTATATTTCATTGCTCTGACAGCCGCTGATGGTGATTGGGTCAAAGAACTGGAAGGAACGCAAGCCAACGCCAGAGATGGCCACGAGATCGGAGCGGAACATGAGGAGAATGGCTTTGGTGTGGTAGAAGGCCATGCTCAAGTCATGACTCACTGGGATGACCAGAGGATTGGTGCGGCAGCTCAAACGCCAGTCGCCTAAACATTTCAGGGGAAGAAATTAACACATATGACAGTAATCAGAATTTAGGCAGTTGCTAATATCACAAAGTCAAATAGTTACCTAAGCTGTGAATGCTCTCTTTAGTGTCGATCAGCTGGACTGTGATGTTACACTGGGCTTGGTCAATGTAGCTGGTTCCATCTGCGGCTAAATGGATGATAACGGCCGCAGCAACCATAGGATGTGAGAAATACGCCTGCCGGACACAAGATCTGGTCTTACATTTATGCAAAAGTTTTCTTCTGTACTGTAGCAACACTCATTATATGCATATAAGTTGAGACATGGGTCTAACAGTCAGACCTGCTGTATTTTGAGAGGTTATACCCGCTAAGTTTTGGGAGTTAATTTTTAGTCCATCTCTGCAAGACAGACTTTTCAGGATAGGAGATGGACTAAAAATGAACTCCCAAAACTTACTGTCAGATTCTGGCAGATAAATTCTTCAAACAGTGGTACAATGTGATGCTTCAAGAGCCACTCTTAACTTATCTGTCTATAAAGCCTATAAATCAGTCTTCATGTATTTCACAACACTTCAGCATGGTATCCTTATTAAGTGAGGGTCATTTTTTTTAGGATTTTTTTGTTTTTGTTTTTTTTTTTAGCCAAGAAAAGTCTCTGAGATCCTGACACCTTGTAATTCTGGACACTCCAGGTAGTTTGCAGTTCTGTAAAATGGTGCTGCTGGAGACTAAAAGGTTCCTGGTGGTTTCACACCTACTTCTTCACCTTAATTCTTAATTATTTTGCAGTTAACAAGCATATTTTCTTCTCCACCTGTTTTTTTCTGACCCTGCTGACCCAATGAGCATTTCACTGTCCAATGGTAATGTCTTAACTTTGCAAATTCTAGTATTGCATCAGTATTGCATCCTTCTCATGGGCATTTAATCATTTTTTACTTTTAGTCTGAGTTAAATCTCTGTTTTGGCTTATTTTATCTGTAAAGGAAAGCCTGCTTAATAATTATGCACACCTGAATATAAGGAGTTTTTCACTTCCAGCCTACATGGACAATTATATATCAATTATGAATGATTAAATACAAGATTAAAAGTAGTTATTATGATTGATGTGGTTTGGAATACCAACTTGCCTAATAATTATGCACGCATTGTAGTAAATATTTCCTTAAATTAATAAAAACAGCTGCATTTAGATCCTGCTCCTATTTCCCTTACATTATGTGACAGTGATAACTATGAGTTAAAAATTTACTCCATTTACCTGTAGTGTCTCACTCTAACGTACTTAATAAACCTGCATGCCACAACAGCTCACATTCTGTAATGTATTTTAACAACCATGAATCACATTTAAAGTTGAAATCTCTGATTTAATAATGATAAAAGAAAAAAATCTTACCTTTAACCAATACTGGGGATACCAGGAAATACCCTGAGCCTCTCGACATGGAAACCAGGCGTACTGTGACACTCCATCAGAGAGGTCAAACACTTTAGACTGGCATGTCTGGGGACAGACAACATATACGTTTACCCATGTTGGACAAAATTTATGCAAAGATTGAATTGAATGAATGAATGAATGAATGAATGAATGAATGAATGAATGAATGAATGAATGAATATATGAATGAATGAATGAATGAATATAGCACAAGAAATGTCATCAAACTGTCAAACTCCAAGGCTTTTTAAACTTTTCTAAATGTTTAAATACTGCTTTGTCTTGAATTTCTTATGAATTTATAGGAGTTTCTTACTGAGAAAGTTTAAATTCTGTCATCATTTACTTACTAATCAGTGCAATTTTGTGAATGGCACACAACCCATTTACCATTTACTTTATTTTCAAGCTAGATTGTGTCTAGCATAACTATTTATTGTGCTAGTTTTACAGTAGCTTGTCTCCCAGCTGAGAAAACAGCCTGAAAGTTAACCTAAAAATACAGCATAACAATTTTGATGGATTTTGAAAATGAATTTGATCTTCTCCCTGTAATTCCTTGATAGTCTTTCTTAAAAAAAAAAATGTTTTCATGCCTTTTTCTGTTTGTCCCTCTGTAAACATGCAGAGCCAAAGGCCAAGATATGTCTACAACATGCCTTGACAAAATGACTGGTACTCATTTATAACCCTATTATATGGCATCTTGCAGTTCATTTAAGGATGAAGCATGGTGTTTTGTATTAATGTTGTTTTGTCTGCTAGAGTCACACTGCAGGTGGACAGCTCTGAAAAAAATGTCTACCCTGATCTGCATCATGTGATGTGTACTACGGAAATTATTTTATCAAACCTCACTGAAAAAAAGAGCCGTACACATCATGATATTAGACAAGGACACCATGTTTCGCCCATTCTCCTGACCATATGGAATATGATACATGTAATTGGAGCCACTATGGAAACCACACGGAAAAATAACGAAGCATCTGACCAAGAGATCTGTTGATGTGTCATGTATGATCTGGTCCCTTAAGGGAATAAAGCTATATTGCATTTCCAAGTATTGCAACTTCAGGTGGCACTTTTTTTCCCCTAAATGCAAGGCATGCACTTTTCTACATGTTTATGCGAAGCAAAAAGCCTTCACCCAAAACGATAAGCACCATACGCTAGTGTAATGGACAGGAAACCCTTGTGAAAAAGACATGAGCTTAATTGTATTGAATGTGCATTTGAAAAATTACCCGGCACCTGGGTAAAAAATATTAAAAACAACCCAAAAAAATTACTCTCAAGTGACGGTAGCTGTTGACTTATATTTTATGAATGACCTAGGACCATGGTTTCAGATAAAAAAAAATTAAATAAAAATCTACTGTTCTTCTTCTACTCTACTGTTCTACTTAAGAAAAAAAAGCAACTTACTGTATATCTTGGATGGCCTGAAGGTGAGTACATTAACACAAATTTGCATTTTTACTGAAGTGTATTTTACGGTGAACTGTACTTAAAGAAAGCACTCTTTCTTCTTAACACACTTAAGTACACCTTTAAAATGTGATTTAAAAGTTTGCTTTAACGTACATTTTAACAGAACACTAATTTTGATTAACTTTAAAGCTTATTATAATTTTGTTTTATTTGATATTACATTTAAAGCTAATATAACAAAGTTAAATGTAACAAATATACCAGCTCCATTACAAATGTGTAATTACAGATATTTAAATAAATGTTATGCAAGTTTCAATAGCAATTGCATTAGTATATTTTAGTTACGAATGCTTGTCAGTACATTCAGCAGTACTTGAACCATATTTCAAAGACAACTTGTAATTTCATAATTTGAAGTAATTATGAAATTACATATACAGATGTAATTAAGTCCTACTTAAGTGGGTCAAAAAAATCACTATAAAGTTCAGCTAATTGCATTTAATAAAATGTAAACTATAATACATTTTAATTTAATTGCAATTAAAATGAAATTGCGTGTCCAAAAATTTGACATTAAAGGGTTAGTTCACCCAAAAATTAAAATTAGCTTGTGTTTTACTTACCCTCGAAGCATCCTAGGTGTATATGACTTTCTTCTTTCGGATGAACCCAGTCAGCGTTATATTTAAAATTGTCTTTGATCTTTCAAGCTGTTTAATGGCACTCAGCGGGTGTTGCAGTTGAACAGTCCACAAGTCGTCAAATAAAGTTCGCGCATTCATAATATAGCGTACTGCAGATGGCTCCAGGGGATGAATAAAGGCCCCTTGTAGCGAATCCATGAGTTTTTGTAAGAAAAATATCCATATTTCAAATG
>NW_015555841.1:634469-652844 GCF_001515605.1 Sinocyclocheilus anshuiensis
AAAACGAGGATTTGTAAAGAAGAATGTCGGAGGATTTCGATATAAACCAAGAGGAGACTGGTTTTCCTTTGTTAAAGTAAGGAAACTTTGCTTCCTTTGCTCCTATCAAACAAACTCGCGAGACTAGCATATCTCAGAGGCGCGAGCATATATCATACGCCTTCCGCCGAAGCGGATCCGCGTATGATAGATAACGGAGGTGAGAGAAAAGTGTTTATTACGTTTGAAATATGGATATTTTTCTTACAAAAACTCATGGATTCGCTACAGGTGGCCTTTATTCATCCCCCGGAGCCGTCTGCGGCACGTTTTATTATGAATGCACAAGCTTTATTTGACGACTTGTGGACTGTTCAACTGCAACACCCGCTGAGTGCCATTAGCTTGAAAGATCAACGACAATTTTTAATATAACTTCGACTGGATTCGTCTGAAAGAAGAAAGTCATATACACCTAGGATGCTTCGAGGGAAAGTAAAACACAGGCTAATTTTCATTTTTGGGTGAACTAACCCTTTAAGTTCTCACTTAAGTATATTATTTTCATGATAAGTACTTTTTCTATATGCTAAAATGTACTTTTCACAAGGGAACGTACAAAACTGCACCTCTACAGTGACTTTTGGCCTCCTCTGTGTGTATTTATCATTGATTTGATGAGGTCATTGGAGGAATGGCTACCTATCAGTGGGTGGTGGAAGTCTCCTTGTGGATGCATAGCAGGCCTGTGACATCACTGTAAAACCACAACATCACCGCCAGGAAAGGCCCACCAATAGCCCAGAATGAGGGGCTAAATAAACCAATAAAACAAATGATCTACAACTTATTGACTCAAACCACAGGTTACTGGAATGTGAGGACAAGCAGTAAATTATAAAAGGAGCTGGAAAAATCAACACTTAGTGCTTGGAGCTGGTTGGGGTGTTTTTTCAACCGAGAGGAAAACCGATCTGAAAAAAAAAAAAAAAAAAAAAAAAAAAACTTAATTGAGATCTTGTACTGTGAGGCTGGTCACGTCAGTGGATCACTGACAGCTGCAAAGTTCAAATTGGTGCGGTTTCAAGCGTAGAAAATTGCACCGTGATGTAATAGTGGCTGTTTTTGTCACCAGGTCCCACACATCATGGTATGTACGTGTAGCAAAGCAGAGCAGGGGCGACATGCAGAATAATTGCACTTATAACCCAGCACCATGGTCGACCCAGCAACTGGATGTTTCAATGTGCAGTTAATTATAAGCAAACAACCTCAAGTGCTCACTCCTGAAAACAAAGTAATGGGATGGTTTGACAATTGTGTCCGAGAGCTAATGTTTACCAGCTGTGTAGTTCTGGAGTGAAACGCCCCCTACCACCACCTTACTACACACACATATACACAGAAGAACCACAGCCAAACCCCAAGATTTTGTTTGTAAATCACCACTTAAGATAAAAGGGAAATGGAGAAGAATCATTGGGAGCCACAGGGGCAGGCCTCCTGCATGCCTGTCCCTCCTCTGTCTGCATGGGCAAAACTCTTCTTGCTTATTTTGGCTGAGGCCTCACTGGCTATGTTTACATGCACAACTTTTGTTTCGATCGGACGGAATTTGTTCCAATTGATTAATTTGAATGTAGTGTTTACATGAACGCTAAATAAAGTGATCGGATTGATGTGCGCGTTTATATGTCACAAGCTTCAAATTGGATATGAATTTTTTGACATGAGCACAATGCATGAATATACTGTAGAGAGTTTCCTGCTGTTTGCGCATAATAACTTTTTTTTTTCTTTATTTGTTTTAAACAGCAGAATTAACATGTATCCACTTCTGGTCATAATTTGGCGACAATGCGCATGTAAACTGCTGTGCCTTGCTGCTTATATTTATCACGCAGTAATGAGTGGATGAGAAACAAGGACTGGTGGGACATAAAACTTCACAGACACTGACTGAAAGGAGAGTTTTATAATGACAGAACACTCATTTATACATTTTATTCAACATGAAGAACAGATCGTTCTGTGCATCATACATCATTACCAGGGCTTGACATTAACTTTTTTTGCTCACCAGCCACTGTGGCTAGTGGTTTTCCAAAATTACTAGCCACTCAGCATTTTCACAGGCCACAATTTTGTTGCTGGGAAATTGTATTTTATATGATTAAAGTTCACGACTGCATACTAATATTTACTTAAATTGATTTCCAGGTCATTTTTGCCTATATAAAAGGCAGTCTTTTTACTAACCTTATTAAATGCATAATTTTTCATATCAAATATTTAAATAAATTGTATTAATAATTACAGTTAATATAACGAGACACTATAGGACTGTTACCAATCAAATGAAATCAGAATCAACAAAACAGATCTTTCCACTGCAGAATAAAGTGAAGCAGCTGAAGTGGCATTTTAGACGCATTTTTACACAGACAAATGTAATGAAGCTCAAATGTAGCATGCCATGAATGCATTTACGCTGCAAAATTACAACTGCATAAATAATGTTGTTTTAAATTCAGCAAGTGACTGTCTTATTGAGTGAGTCATTGATTGAGTCATTCATTCAGACGATTTGTTCAGATGGCTGATTCTTTCAAGAATGAACCAAATGCCTGTCTTTATGAATGGGTTACTGAATCATTGATTTGTTCGATACACTGAATCATTTGGTAATGAAACACTACGTGTGTTGCTCTGAAATGCGCAACTAATGCTTTGATCTTTATTTTGAACTATTTTCGTTAAATCGAGCACAAACAGTCAGCATTGACTGAGTCTAAAATGTAAGTCACTTAATATTAACTACTTGTTTGAACTCTTGCATAAAATCAATGTTAAAGGGTTAGTTCAACCAAAAATGAAAATTAACCTGTGTTTTACTCACCCTCGAGGCATCCTAGGTGTATATGACTTTCGTCTTTCAGACAAATCCAATCAGAGGTATATAAAAAATTGTCCTGGCACTTCTAAGCTCTATCATTGCAGTGGGCGGGTGTTTCTGTTCAACAGTCCAAGACACGTTAAATAAAGCACGTGCATCCGTAATAAAATGTGCCTCACACGGGGTGAATGAAGGCCTCCTGTAGCGAATTCATGTGTTTTTGTAAGAAAAATATCCATATTTCAAACGTAATAAACACTTTTCTCTCACTTCTGTTGACTTTCGTATGCGGAAGCGTTCCGGCGGATGACGTAGGACGTATGCGTCGTGCGCCTCTGAGATATGCTAGTCTCACGAGTTTGTTTAAGGAAGCAAAGTTTCCTTACCTTAGCAAAGGAAAACCAGTCTCCTCTTGGCTTATCCAAACCAGTCTCCTTATTGGCAATCCTCTGACATTTTTTTTTACAAATCCTCGTTTTGTGCTTCTAATTCATGACCGGCGTTTTGTTTTGCTCTCTCATCGCGTTCGTCACTAATCATGCAATGCCGACGTCCTACGTCATCCGCCGGAACTGCTTCCGCATATGACAGATAGTGGAAGTGATAGAAAAGTGTTTATTACGTTTGAAATATGGATATTTTTCTGACAAAAATGCATGGATTCGCTACAGGAGGCCTTCATTCACCTCCCAGAGCCATGTGAGGCACATTTTATTACGGATGCACGTGCTTTATTTAATGTATTTTGGACTGTTGAACAGAGACACCCACCCTCTACAATGATAGAGCTTAGAAGTACCAGGACAATTTTTAATATAACTCCGATTGGATTCATCTGAAAGACGAAAGTCATATACACCTAGGATGGCTTGAGGGTGATTAAAACTCAGACTAATTTTCATTTTTGGGTGAACTAACCCTTTAAATTTGCTGTCGGTTTTCAGGGTAAACTGCACTCTTTTGGTCGTGGCATGTTGCTTAACTAGGCTATTTCATATGTTATAAATATAAAGACTAAATTTTACTGCAGTATGTTTCTTCTGTGTGCAGTTGCGTTCATTTGTTTTGATTTCTTCACAAGATTCTTTCACACACAGCTTTGCACAACCTTGCCACTGTCAGTACATTACCCACTCTAAATTGCCGTTTGCACCAAATGTAATAAAATCAGAATCCTTCTCACTGAAATTTTGGTGATTCCTTTTGTCCTGTCAGGCAAGTAAAATTATCTTTCACTTGCCCGTTCAAAAAATCTACTTGTCCTGGACAAGCATTAATGTTGTGCTCTGTTACTGCATATAAACTGTGTTACCCGCCACTGATGAAGTCCACCCACATTTGGCGGGTTGGTGGGTTTTAATGTTAAGCCCCGTTCATTACACTATTTCTATATAATTGCACATGCACAGTCCTTTCAGTTTTGGTTTTCAATCTGATCAAGTGTTTACATGCATTCTCAATCGTATTAGAAATAATAAACCCCTTTCAATCCGATCAAAATTTCATTCGAATTGAGCTTAATCTGAGTGATTAAGGTGTTTACATTAAGGCTTTACAGTCCAATTGAGTCATCAATCTGATTACTTTATGGATTAGTTGGTTGGACGTAAACATAGCCATTGTTTGGGGTCAAACCATTTTTTGTTTTCAGGCTTACTTTGTTTTCAGGTCCTGTTGCAATTTGTAGTTGTGGGGTTTGGTTAAAATTGTGTTCCTTGGATTTGATCCCCATCAGTTGAAATCGTATTTGTCGGTTGTCGCCAATAGCTGGGGGCCCCTGGAATTGTCACCACCTTCCTCATCATTAGTGATGGCCCTGATCCTACAACAGTTATTTTGGCATCCCTCCAACACCCCAACTCTTCCTTACTTATGCTGGGTACAAAACACCACACACTATAGGAGCAAAACGGTTAAATCTAGGATTTTTTTCCTCATGTTTCTGGTCTCTCACATTTTGAAGATCTTATAAGATTTTAAAAATCTTTTAGTGTCTTTTAGACTTTTGACAGCTCCAGGGCTTTTGGTAAAATGTTAGATCAAACTTCTGCTTTTCTGTATTCCTGCCCATGGACAGTCGAAACAACAGAGGGTCAGCTCCATCATCAAAAGTGCAATATTGGTGTCAAAGTTTTTGGCAAAAAGGAAGCACCACAGTTTTTCTCTGTTTTCTGTAGTCATGTAGCACTCTTTCTATTGTATACACAGCCAAGTTTTATTAAAAGCCCATCTTGCTAGCAGTGATTTCCCTCTTTAACAGAGTGGCTTAAATGAACCAGAAATTGCTGTTTTAGGTATTGCGTCATTTTATCTTTTGTAAGATCTCTCAGTGATGAAGCATTTCCCTGAATCTGCTGAAAGTCGATGTGCATGAAGAGTGTGAAGATGTGCAGCTGTTCGTGCTAACTAGAATACTGAAATATTGTGTGACTGTGAACATTTAGATGCATTTTGCCTTTGTTTTTCCGTCTTAAAAACTTTCAGCTCTACTGTTGCTTTTCTTCTGCATACACAAACCATTTTAAGGGAAATGAGCATTTCTTATTTGGAATCTATTTGCATATTTGCTTGTTTATTTTTCCTGCCCACATTGGATAAGCTTGAACTTGTTTTTCCAGCAAAACTGGGACAAATAAGACAATGCTTTGTCAACTAACCACCTAACATCTGCAAGATATTTGTTGAAAGACCTTTGTGAGGTTTAAACAACAATCATGACATGAGGGAACCCTGCACAAAGTTTGCCATATTTCACTCGGAACTAACTGTTTCAGCAGCCGTAGATTAGGGCTGCAGGATTAATCGTATTTAATTCATCGTTATTTATCCCGAAAATGTGTTTGTTTGTTTTTTTAGGCATTTGCATTATATTGCATTGCTAACAAGTCTTCACTACAATAGCGTTCATGCTTGTGGTTGCCAGATGTGAAGAGCCTTAGTCCCCAAACAGAGCTTTTCTCCTTTAAGGATACACTTTCTGTCCGGTGCTTTACTCAATCTGTGCTGATGGCGGAACAAGCGCTGATGATATGAAAACATACCTGTGCTGGAGTTTAGCGATCTCTCCACAGAGATATTCTGCTTAAATTACATGAAAGTGTCATACAGCCAATGTGTGTTTTTCTCACAAGCCAGAATGCATTGCTTTGTCAGGCGGCAGCCGATCTTTGTGGCGCCGCATGAAGTCGAACAAGCCTATTGATATGACTGTGATAAGCGCATGCTTCTGACGCTGCGTGCAGCTGAAATCTACCACACACTCATCACAATGAAAACATCGACCTTAGAAATAATGAACGTGAACACTGGGATAATTGCCGATCTATATGGCGAACCCCCGTTGAAATGCATACACAAGAATGCTTAGCCTATTTCATTTAACCTGTTTCATGTCCGTTACTATCGGCGTGTCATCAGAGCGATTACATATGCTCTAAACTGCATTTTGCTCCAGCTTTATAAACCACAGATGCTAAATGCTGCTGCTAATATGCTTAATATTCACTCCTGCATAAAATGAAACTGCTAACATGACACTTAGTTAAACCTGATTATTGTTGCTTATTTTTTAATTCAATTAGGCAGACCACGCAATACACACAGCGATATGGATTAGAAGAGCATTCATTTATCTTATATGTTGAATATTTGAAAGCCATGCCCCAAAAGCTCTCGCAGTGTTGGGAGTGGGAACACTCTTCTCGTCGAGGTGCAACCTACACCATATCAACCCAAATGGTTTATGAGAGCACTGATCTCATAAGTGGGACTGCACCTGGTATAGCTTCATCTAGTGTGTCAGGCCTGAAGCATTGGCTCTCACAACTGTGGGCATACAAGGAAAATATGTGGTTGGCCAATGGCTTCCCAAAAGCGGTCCGTCTGTGAGCTACCTCCACATCGAAACCTGATTATGGTTGCTTATTTTTTAATTCAATTAGGCAGACCTGGATGTGGATTAGTAGAGCATTCACTTATCTTAGATATTGAATTCGCTGTTCTGAAGCAAGCTGCACTGCTACGGCAAGCTCTAGTCATATATTTACAGCGATATGGATTAGAAGAGCATTCATTTATCTTATATGTTGAATATTTGAAAGCCATGCCCCAAAAGCTCTCGCAGTGTTGGGAGTGGGAACACTCTTCTCGTCGAGGTGCAACCTACACCATATCAACCCAAATGGTTTATGAGAGCACTGATCTCATAAGTGGGACTGCACCTGGTATAGCTTCATCTAGTGTGTCAGGCCTGAAGCATTGGCTCTCACAACTGTGGGCATACAAGGAAAATATGTGGTTGGCCAATGGCTTCCCAAAAGCGGTCCGTCTGTGAGCTACCTCCACATCGCATAAACAGCCCTCGTTCAACAGGCTTCCAAAAACCCTGACGTGTTAACAGCCAGCAGTGTAAATGGAGGTTGCCAGTCCAGTCCAGTCCAACAACCAAATTGTATTTTTTTTTTTTTATTATACATGAAGCAGAAGAAGCTCAACAGTATGGCAAACCAACTGCCCCTTTTCTGGTTGCACAAATAATTAAATTCACATTCTTAAAATAAATTTAGACAAAATCAACTGACGTCCCTAAATGTCTGGACATCTCATAAGTTAGGAAACCCTGAGAGGTGACTGCACAAAGTTATCTTGCCACACAGCAATCAAAGCATTGCTGAAAACGATTAGTGAACCAACAAGGAAATGGGCGTGACTCATTTGTCCCTCCCACCTTGCAATACCTTGCCAGTGTTTTGTGGGTTTGTCTGTTCACACGCAGACTCCAGCAGCACAATGTTCTCCTGTGTGCTGTCATTATGCCTCAAGGGCAATGGAGCTTGCGTCATCGCTTGCTGAGGAGCATGGACGCCTTTGAGATCAGCTGGCTGCATTATTTGACCATGCTATGCTAGCGTGTGCTTACTTACTGTTAACTGGTGGATTCCCCCCGGACCAGTGTCAGCTAAAAGCGGCATCCCAGTGGTACCACCACATAAACAAGATGATCTGTTCAAGTATTATTACATCAGAGAACTCTGAGTCCTGTTCATGCTTGGCCAGGTGTAGGGTGTAAGAAGTACCTCAACTGACCCCAGCAGCAGTTAGCCCAAGAGACAGGTAAAATTAGGAGCAGGTAATTATTGAAATAAGTCAACAGTAATTTTGATGCATGATTAGCTGGTCTGTGTAACAACCTGAAGACTTTCTTCCCAGACGTTTTTAACATGCACAGAACTGGAAAGGATGCATTTACAAAACTATGTGCTATATAAAGGCAACTCAAAAAACTGTTGCCAGATGATAGTAGTATAAGCCATTATATTCACAAAGTATGAAAAGCACACATTGCATGCATACTATTTTATTATTGTGCAAAATAGGCATGTGCCTGAAGCTGAATAGCACATTCAGAAAAAAAGTTAATAATGAAAAAAAGACTAATTATCCAACAAGTGCACTACGCTAAATCACTACTTTAATTAACATATGCAAAATTTCAGAGAAAATCAAGTTCAAATCAGATGGATGCATTATACACTCTTAAATATTATTAAACATATTAAAATTATGTTTTTTTTTTTCTTCTTTTTTTGACATATGGTTCCATTAAAAAAATTATCATCTATGAAAACTTTTCTCCACACTATGGAAAAAAAAGATGCTGAGAACTGCCCACTGTAAGGTTATTTGAGGAACCAAAAGTGGTTCTTCTATGGCATCACTGCAAAAAGTAGTATGACTGCAATGTAACTACTTGAACTGAAAGTGTAGCTTGTCATGCAAATCATAATTTAACTTAATATCCTGATAAAACAGAATTTTCACTGGAATCCACAATACGTAACTGCTCCATGATTAATTGGTATTAAATGTTAACTAGGGTTCAAATGGATGAAAAAGGACTAGTGTTACTGTAAATGACCTAAATCAAGAGCATCTCTTCCAGGCCACACAGAAGAAAAGACTTTGATGTAAGACACACAGCTGGTCTTTAAAATGTCAGGTGGGGAGCAGAGACGTTACAGTGTGCAAGCTTTCAGATGTGGCTTTCACATGAATGAAAATGTGCTCCCTTGACCTAAAGATCAGTTTGTTTTTCATGGCACATAGCTTAAAGCAGTGGCTCCAGGCCCACTGGCACCTGATGCTCCAGCACAGACCCATCCTCCCCCTCTTCACTCTGAAACCATCCCAGCAGATCCCTATCGGCTACACTCATTTCCCTACAAGGGTGAATGGGCCTTGAAGGTACAAGACATGTCTAAACCCTCTGAATGAGGGGACACAACAAACAACTGAAGAAAACAAAACAACAAAAGCATTTCAAAGATGCGAGTGTTTAAAAGCTCTTCAAGTATAGCTCTGATATGCCACATCAGACGGCAATACAGACGTCAGATGGCACTCTAAGAGCCAGATGAAGCTAGAGTCATGTGGGCTGCATGTTCAAGAGTATGAATGAAATGGGTGAATCTCACGAAAACTGTTTAGGACATATTCAACCTATTCAAACAAACAACAACAAAGAAATTTAGCATTAAGCAAAATCTACTTTTAGGACCATTTTTCAGCCATTCCTCAGCCATACTTAGAAGGCCTGTTCTTAGAAGGCAACAGGCCAGGACATTGTGCACAAGGGTCGTTTGGCACTGAGGTCAGCGTGTAATTTCACAGACATCTTTATGGTCTACTCAGCTCTGGAGATTTTATCTCCAGTCTTACCAAAGGAACTAATGCAAGTATTTGTGGCAAGCCACAGTTCTTCATTGAAAAGGACCATCTTTTCCGAAATTCAACAAGAGTTCCAAAAGGCTCAACCGTATAAAGTCATCTTTACTGATTTTTATTAAAGTGTTAGTTCACCCAAAAATTTAAAAATATGTCATTAATTACTCATGATTAGACAGCATGATTATTGCACAGGTGTGCCTTAGGCTGGCCACAATAAAAGGCCACTCTAAAATGTGCAGTTTTATTACACTGCACAATGTCACAGATGTCGCAAGTTTTGAGGGAGCGTGCAATTGGCATGCTGACTGCAGGAATGTCCACCAGAGCTGTTGCCCGTGAATTGAATGTTCATTTCTCTACCATAAGCCGTCTCCAAAGGCGTTTTAGAGAATTTGGCAGTACATCCAACCGGCCTCACAACCGCAGACCACGTGTAACCACACCAGCCCAGGACCTCCACATCCAGCATCTTCACCTCCAAGATCGTCTGAGACCAGCCACCCGGACAGCTGCTGCAACAATCGGTATGCATAACCAAAGAATTTCTGCACAAACTGTCAGAAACTGTCTCAGGCAAGCTCATCTGCATGCTCGTCATCCTCATCGGGGTCTCGACCTGACTGCAGTTCGTCGTCGTAACCGACTTGAGTGGGCAAATGCTCACATTCGATGGCGTCTGGCACTTTGGAGAGGTGTTCTCTTCACGGATGAATCCCGGTTTTCACTGTACAGGGCAGATGGCAGACAGCGTGAATGGTGTCGTGTGGGTGAGCGGTTTGCTGATATACGTGAAATTCCGGAGGGGACGTCAGATGGCGTCACGTGGGGACGTAATGACGTTTGCCATTAATCGAACTATGTACTATAAGATGTAAAACGGGAACATGAAAGGAATATTCTAAAAGCAACTCATGTAAATCAGTCGCCAGTTGGCGGGTAAAACTTTTACAAAATATAACAATGCAATGTAGTGAGAACAACAGCCAGTTTTTAAAGAGATTCGCTGTTTCTGACGTAAGCAAATAAAATCATCTTTTCCGAAGACAAGATCATCGTGATTGGTTAGCTGTTCTGTCATAACATAAGCGACAAGAGTGAGTGTTCTGTAAGCGACAAGAGCGAATCAAATTGGATACAAACGGGCTGATAAGGTCAGAGCAGTGTGATGGCTCTTGTCCCTAGACACGGTTCTAATAACTTTTACCTGAGAAGATATTGCTGCTTCATTTAGAAAGATTAACTTTTCTCTTCTTTATTCTTCATAACCCGAGAATGTGGCGACACATACCTGGGGTTACGCCGCCTAAACGGTGCTCGTTCGGCTGTACACATACGCTGAGCTGCTTTAGACAGCGCACCAGTAGCGCTTCAACGGACGAAAACACACAATTATGTCAAAATACATATTTTGGCGAGTTACCTCGTAAACGTAGTCTTACATGAGTTATAAAGTCTTAAATGACTGTAAAGAGTTTGGAGAAAATAGGATATGTGTCAGATCCGCGTCATGTGAATCAGGTTTTAAAGACACAGCACTGCTTTTAAAAACCTGCTGAAGTCTGTCATTGATGTAAATCAAAGAACAAAATAAAAAGAGAAATCACGACTGCTCTAGTCGCTGATTAACTTTTGTAGCTTGAATAAAGATGAATCTGTATAGTTTATGCATATACAATTTATAGTTTATGTGAAGATTGTTTTAAAATCATTTAATATTTCAGGGCTTATTAAATGTTAATTTAATAGTTCAATACTTTAAGTCAATACTTCATTAATAATAGGCTACTTAGTAAATAGATGCCATTAAAAGCATATTTAAAATATACTGTCTTGATGTTGTTTCTACATTAATTTGGAGGTTCAATGTGAAATTATGACAATATAAATATGCAATTAATCATGATTAATTACAGAAAAATGAGAGATTAATATTTTTGTAATCGATTGACAGACAGCACTAATGTTAACCTTTTATAGATTTTAGATTTAAATTAAATTTCTAATTTTATAGGTCCCCCCAGAAAGAGATCGGGACGATCATTCATATTGCTTGTAGATGTTACTACACTTCAAGTGAAGTTAAGCTGTGGCAAATTCAATTAAATGTGTATGATTTGGAATGGCACACACATCTTAATAAAAGGTCTAACAGCTGAAAATGCATATCAGAGCAAAAACCAAACCCTGAGGTCAAAAGAACTGCCTGTAGAGCTCAGAAACAGGTTTGCGTCAAGCCACACATCTGGGGAAGAGTTCAGAAAAACATCTGCTTCATTGAAGGTTCACGGAATTATGTAGCTTTCATTATCCATAATGGAAGACGTTTGAAACAACCAGGACTCTTCCTAGAGCTGACCTCCTGGCCAAACTGAGCAACTGATGGAGAAGGGCCTTGTCTAGACTGGTGACCAAGATGCTAATGGTCACTCTAGTTGAGCTCCATGATCAAATATGCAGATGGGATAAATCTACAGAAGGACAAACATCACAGCAACACTCCACCGATCTGGGCTTTATGTTGGTGTGGCCAGACTCAATCTTCTCCTCAGTGAAGACACACAAAACCCCACTTGGAATTTGCAAAAAAAGCACCCAAAGGACCCTTAGACTGTGAGAAACAATATTCTCTGGTTTGATGAACCACAATTCCAAGCATAATGTTTGAAGGAAACCAGCTAAAAAAAACAGAAACCAGCAGGGAAACTCAGTCCCTGCCGCTGAAAAACAGCCCCACAGCATGAGGCTGTGACCAGCACACTTTACTTTTTGGATGGTACTCTGCAGGTGATGAGCATACAAAAGTGTGCTGGTCACAGCCTCATGCTGTGGGGCTGTTTTTCAGCGGCAGGGACTGAGGAACTCGTCAGAGAAGAAGAAAAGCTCAGTGAACCAAAATATTGAGATAGCCTTAATGAAAACCTAGTCCAGAGCACTCAGAACCTCAGACTGGGCAGAGGATTCACTTCCCAACAGGACAATGAACCTAAACACACAGCAAGAGTGGCTTATAGACAACTCTGTGAATGTTCTTGAGTGGCAAAGCCACAGCCTGGCCTTGAACCCAATCAAATATTTCTGGAGAAACCTGAAAATCTCTAGAATCTCCATCTGCAGCTCATCCAGAATGCTGCTGCCAGGATTCTGACTAGAACCAGAAAAACTGAGCATATCACACCAGTCCTCAGGTCCTTACACTGGCTTCCAGTTACATTTAGGATTGATTTTAAAGTACTTTTACTCGTTTATAAATCACTCAATGGCCTAGGACCTAAATACATTGCAGATATGCTCACTGAATATAAACCTAACAGACCACTCAGATCATTAGGATCGAGTCAGTTAGAAATACCAAGGGTTCACACAAAACAAGGGGAATCTGCTTTTAGCTATTTTGCCGCCCGCAGTTGGAATCAGCTTCCAGAAGAGATCAGATGTGCTAAAACATTAGTCACATTCAAATCTAGACTCAAAACTCATCTGTTTAGCTGTGAATTTATTGAATGAGCACTGTGCGATGTCCGAACTGATTGCACTGTGTTTTAAGTATGTATCATCATTTTCTATTTTTAACTGTCTTAAATTCATTTTAAATACATTTTTAAATCATCTTCAAAGTTTTTAAATTCCTTGTTTTATTTTTGTGATTATTATTTTTTTATGGATATTTTAATTTATTTGATGTAAAGCACTTTGAATTACCATTGTGTACGAAATGTGCTATATAAAAAAACTTGCCTTGCCTTGCCTAAAGTGACAGCACATTCTTATCATTTATTACAAAATAAATACAAATAAAAATATTATATGTCAGGGTTAAATAGGGTTAATATGGCTTAAGACTAGCTTTAAAACCAGACCATTTTGTACACAAAACAAACAATATATAATATATTCAATACATTGTGTAATCATGTGTATACAGTGTAATTATGCCTTCCATCCGGGCAAATGAAGTCTGATTTCACGTCAGTGTCACACGAACCTCTAAACAACAATAGAAACGTACAAAGTGTCTAAAGGTAATTTACACCGACGCCAGTTTATAACGACAAAGTGACCAGAAACCATTCATTTTCAAAGAGAGTTCTTTGTTTGAGGTGACATGAGTGAATGTCAGCAATACAAAGTTGAGCAGTACAAAATGCACAGTGATGTGATGCAATGACTGCAGTGAGTTGACATGATTTGCCTCATAATACAACTTACACTCATCAAGCTGAAACCCCCACTAGGCAACCTATATCGCTGTATGCGTGAATGTATCTAAGGCTGAATCTAGCGGGACACTAACCTTAGTAATAGCAGGGTATCCAGCAGCCACGTCAGCTGGACAGTACAGCCTCTCTTCATGGGACACTTCCACTGAGGTGGCCCACTGGTCCAGAAAACCATTCGGCGTGTACAGGCCACAATCCTTCACACTCGTCTCCCGCTCAAAGTCTTCACAGACGCCGTCGCCGTCATAATAGTAGCACATGCTGGGCTCATCTGAGCACAAGTGTGTGTTTGTGTTTGGGAAAGACAGAGAGAGACAGTCATGTTAGCATCACATAAATTCTACAAACATTAAATCTACATTTTGTAATAAAGGTTCCAGAAAAAAAGTACTGCAGACATTGTAGTATGTGTATTTTCTCTGAATATATTATACAGTTTGGGAAGTTGCTTTGAAATTATAGCTTGTCAAGCCACAAACTATTCAAAATTAAAAGTGCCTTAACCAGCCTTTCAAAAGAAGTTAGCCATGGTACAAGCTAAAAAAAAAGAAGGGGCCATATATTTAATGTATATATCAAATATATTCTTTATTTGACCCTCTAACTCTAGCACTGTCTATTCTAATTCTATTCTTAAAAAAAAAAACACTTGTCCCTTTTAGACTTGCACTCTATTCATTTGCTGCTTGTTTTCTTTAAAAAATATATATATATATTTTCATTTATTATACAATTAACAAAAGCAAAAAAGACCTCTAACATTAGCTTGCTCTATTCTTTTTCTATTCTGTTTTATTTTTATTTATTATATTAATGAAAAAACCCTTGCTACGTGTACTGCGTTAAGCTAACTGAGACTTGTTATAGCACTTGTATATCATTGCTCTTTTGTTGATTTTGATTGCTTCCATTGTCCTTATGTGTAAGTCGCTTTGGATAAAAGTGTCTGCTAAATGACTAAATGTAATGTAAATGTAAATATATCAGATACTAATTCTGCAATCTGGAAATCTACTGTAAATGACAGAGACAGCATTGCAACTTAAGTTTGCTATCAATACAACTTGAAAACGTAACAGCATGAAAAGCAGCATTTATCAAAATATATAAAAAATAAAAAATATAGTGAATCATTTATTTGATCAGTGAATTGCATATGATATTTATTAAATTTGCTCCCGTTGTCTTTCGCAAAATATTTGGAATGTACATGATGATGATTACAAAATTTTCATTTTCGGCTAAACTATTCCTTTAACAGTCAAATGTACTAATTTTTGTCAAAATGCCTAAATTATAAACAGCCAAATATCACATCTTTGCATTAGGCCTTACAGAGTTCTTCTTGTGCTTTATTCAGTTATTTATTGTTTGTATGATCACTTGAAAAATCCATAAAAAGAAAGAAAGAAAAAGGACATCAGTCTATCCTGATAACAAATAGCAAACGCACATGCTTTGTATGTAGTGGTTATCATCTTGACAGTGTTATGTAATGCAGAGTTTTTTTAGGAAGTGGTTGTTTGGTATTGTTTAATCCCCACATTAAATTGCATTAAGTAAAAGTCAAATTTAATGCATAAACATAAGAATCAATCTGATATATCCCATTAATAATATTATTTTAATGGCTTTCAAATGTAACTATCATAAATTATGCATATACCTGTTACTCAAGTTCTTACAGGCCAGGCTAAAATGCTAAAATGTATGCAATGTAACAATGTACTGTAACTCTATCAATCAATGGATCAAGGTTGAGCGATCTGCTATAAGGATAATTCACACTGTATATGTTGGTATATCATGTTTCAAGTAATTCATTCAGATGTTGATACTGTACAAACACAAGAATCAAAACAGGTTGGAAGATATTTAAGTACCATTAAGATGAGTTGGATATAATGATAATAGATGTAATAAAAAGTAAAACAAAGTGCAAATTCAAAGTTTTACATTTAACGCATCATGAGAAGAAATGGCTCTAAATTAAAAGTCAAAAAAGTGAAAAGTTTCCACTGGGAAAAGTGTTCATGAAAAGTGAGTGGTTAAGAATTGTTCAAGTATATAGTGCCAGTTCAGAATGTAATGTCAGGTGAATGGCCCTAAAAGGTTAATGCTCTATGCATAAATGCACAAAACCTTAAACAATAGTGTTAACAAATGCAAATGTGAGATATAAATGCCTTGCTTTGAGCTCTTTTATAATTTTAGGGACTCATACCCAAGTGCTCCACAAGTGCAATGTTTTACCAGGTGCGCTACAGAGCAAGTTTACTACGTCAGAAAAGCCAACATATGGAGCTGGTTATGTGATGCAAAATGTGTTAATTTTCAAATCATGCACTATGGTAAAAGTCTAATTTCTGTGGAAAGGAATTAAAGTTGTTGGTGTTTTATTGCCACTAGTGATCATTTCAGCTAGAAACTGCAGTGAATTGTATGTTTAGGTTCATTTTTGGACTTTATAAAAATGTAGGTAGAGGCAATTTTTTTAAGGAATCTGAGTTGACTTTCTGTATGAAATATTATTTTTTTTTAGATTTGACCTATTGGAGTTAAGTACTAAGAGTTCTGAAAATGAAAAAAAGTCTAGTTTCCATTTTACTTCCTTGTTCGTGTTTCTAAGACCACACACACAAGATTATTGTATATCATAAGCAGCAAAGTATACATCCACACTTGTCAATGATGAGTGAATTCAGAACATTTACCAGCCATAAATGATTCTACTAGTCATAAAACTGTTTTCAATTTTATATATATTTATACAACAGTTTTTTTCTGGTCCTCGAATCTGATTGATAAGAATCCGGTTGATAAGAGTGCGATATTAGAGTGATATCATAACTCCAACAGCCGTTTCACCGTTTGTAATTGTATCACTCTGCTTGTGGTACTTCTTACAGCAAATGTCATGGCGGAAGCCCAAATCCAGTATCATTTTATAAATATTACTGTTTTTGGACATGTGAGCTCCAGATGGTCAGCGGCCATTCATCGCTCATGAAGCCGCCCGAGAGCGCCTCACCTCAGCCAGATCTTCTGGAATTTACCACTGACTCTGATATCTCTGTAGTGGTTACACATGCGATATAATTAGTTGCAAATAAATCTAACGGGAAGTCTTTGGTCTCATTAGTCTATTATTTGTTCCAGAGAAGATAGATTTGGCAAAATCTCATCATGTTTATATAAATTCCACGCTGTATATCAGAGTGCTTCCTTTGTACTTTTGACTGAATTGCCTAGCAACTTTTATGACGGCTGTTGTTGTTGTTGTTGTTTATTAAATATTATTATTCAATAAATAATATTTTATATAATATTATTTTATATAAATAACAGTAGTATTTAATAATAGTGTTTAGCATTCGGAAATGGTTTGTTCCATGATGGTGATTTTAGTTTCATTGTTCTGCCATTAGATGGCGACAAGAGACTGTTTTTATGAGTGAGTCAGCAGTAAAGACTTTTATACTGAAAAATAAACGCTATAAAAGGAAGTTATTAGAGATGCACCGATTGATCGGCCAGTGATCGGAATCGGCCGATTTTTCGCATGACCGGCCCGGATCGGTGATCGGCCGGTCAGTCTAACGTCTTGAGTCAGCAGTAAAGACTTTTATACTGAAAAATAAACGCTATAAAAGGAAGTTATTAGAGATGCACCGATTGATCGGCCAGTGATCGGAATCGGCCGATTTTTCGCATGACCGGCCCGGATCGGTGATCGGCCGGTCAGTCTCACGTCTTGCCAATTCCGAGCCGATCCTTTTATTGCCAGCGGCGCCGGCAATGACATCACAGCCACGCGCACACTCACAGTTGCATGTAAACATATCATTTCGCGTGAGAATGATTCAAATTTTAATTGAATTCAGTGTAAACGGCGACTGATAATGTATTTATGTCATGCCAGATTCTACTGGTGGTTTAGTCATATTTAATAGTATCACTGCATTTTTTTCAACATTTATTTGTGTTTAAAAAAAATATGTAAAACATTATTCTTATAAAATTAGTTATGCATTTGAAATTTTGCAGTGTAAATGCATTTATGGCACCTCAGCTTCATCAAACTGTCTGTGTAAATGCATCTAATGCCACTTCAGATGCTTTTTGCAAAGGAAACTCACAATGACACATTTAGATGCAGAAATAGACAATTTGACTCGCTTCACTTATAATGTAATAACTCCTGTTTAGAAGCTGTTATTTGAAAGATTATTTTTTCTGGGTACTTTTTGGCATCTAGTGGCATCAAACAAAGTAAATTGCAGAGAGCTGGACCTAATAGAACCTGAATTACAGAATAAAAAAAAAACAATTTGTTTTAAAACTCCAAAAGCGCCTATTTTTTTTTGAGTTCATTGTAATATTTGAAAAATATATAATGTTATTTATAAAGAATTACACTAATTTTTTGTAGTTCAAAGGGTTTTCTTTACAATGAAACCATTTGTTTTCATTTCCTCCATTGTATGTGTGTAGGGTAAACATTTGAATTTGAGTATGTCAAATTTAGGCGAAAATACCAAAAAACACCCTGAGCTT
>NW_015555841.1:658546-660559 GCF_001515605.1 Sinocyclocheilus anshuiensis
GGTATCGGCAGATCACACTAACAAAAAAATCGGAAATCGGAATCGGCAAAGAAAATTGCAATCGGTGCATCTCTAGAAGTTATTTTTAGTTTCAACAACAGACTGACGCAGCGAACAAACGCATTGAGCAGCGCTGTCATCAGAAATCACCCTTAACAGATGAAAGGATATTAACGGTACGACAAAGATGGAGGCTTGGGCTCAGCTGTTTAACTGTCAAACTGAGATTTGAATCCATAGCGGAAGGAAGTAGTTCTGCACAAAAGAGGGTTTTAAAGACACCCCATTGTTGTTATTTATGTATTTACACAATTGTGCCATCGAAGTCTTGTATAAACGCAATATCACCCTCGTAGACGTGAGATATGGCTGTATATCTGCACGCTGTGATTACCTACGGCTGAATCACAGCCGTGCTGATATACAGCCATATCTCATGTCTAATTGTGTGATATATTATATCACTTATATATATGCATATATACATGCTTTTGTCCCCATGTCAATGGGTTTATTTGGCAGTTTTCCCTTGCATACTGAGGACAAACACCACAGGTCACTGTGTCATACTCACAGCATCACATCAGAGAAGAGCCAGATTCTGTTTCTGAGAGAAACTGGACCCAATTCAAATCTGTGAAGACACATTGTGATCCTTCTTCTTAAGTGTTCACTTTGATGGCCTAATGTGAGCAATATTCAACATATGTGTCACCACATGGAGTTCTACAGAATCGCAACAGATGTTTTATTTTGCAGATGGTTTGAATGTCTCCTCTGTATCGTTCAAAAAATTTATATCAGCGAGGGTCAGATTGTCCATCTCAAATGATATTTCAAATCATGCTGCAGGTCCCATTAAAGTTACCAAAGTTTCTCAAATTTGGTGCTTGCGGGTGTTAATAGATACATCTGTGCTGCCTTCAGAATCCCACCAGATGAAGGCATCTTTGCAGACAGGATGTTGCGCAAACATTGGTTTCAGATGTGCCTTGATGCCTTCCTACCTCTGAAGGCAGCATTTTTCAGATTTCGGACACATACGTTTTTTTTCAGGGCCATGGGCGAGACAGGAGCACTGTTGAGTTCAGGGATATTTGGGATGATTTTTCCAGGCCATGGAGCTGCTGTTCTTCATTCAAGTGTTTTACCCTTTACTTTTTCTCGTTACTATTTCTCATTCTCAAATCACTCACTTTCACATTTTGTCTCCCACATTGTCGCTCCATTCACTCCTACTCTGTATTTTTTGTTTGTCTCTCTGGCATTTTATATTGAATATTCAAAACTGAATATTAGTAGTGCACCTAAAAAGAATTAGAACAGCAATGCAAAATACACTAAGGAAGATACCATTTACAAATTTACAGAAATTAACCATTTTAAAATACATTTAAACAGAATTCAATGTTAACACTTTACAATAAAGTTAATTTGTTAACTATATTAGTTAATACAAAAATCTAACAATTAAAATTCCGTCACATTTAGTTTGGGCCATAATTCTCATCAACTCTTATCTATGAGTTTTACCTCAATAATCTCCTAATTTGCTGCTCATTAATAGTTAGTAAGGTAGTTGTTAAAGTCACCATGAAATCAAAATTGAAAATTCTTATTTTTTAATGGAATACTGTGGTGTTTATTATAAATAATTTATCTGTGCACTTCATTATTTTTTTTAAAAATGCATGTGCCCTCGTAATCTTTAATCAAAAACGTTAACCTCCCCTCCCCCTCAAAACGACTCATCGTCTCTTCCGGTCAAGAGCTATGGCGCAAGGGCGGAGCTAGTGATGTGAGGGGTAAACGCTGGGATAAACGACAGGGGGAAAAGCTGAAGCTGATGCTTCACTTTATAGCACTGACACCAGTCATGAGGGAGTACGTTACCCCTAAACATTGAAAAGATATTAGGATATTACCACAACATTACTCTTAGGACATCGCAAACTAATTTTTTTCATGAATATGACTTAACCTGATGGAGGACGCGCTCAGTCATTCAGGCAG
>NW_015555841.1:661797-670624 GCF_001515605.1 Sinocyclocheilus anshuiensis
CTTTAAAGTCACCATGAAATCAAAATTGAAAATTCTTATTTTTTAATGGAATACTGTGGTGTTTATTATAAATAATTTATCTGTGCACTTCATTATTTTTTTTAAAAATGCATGTGCCCTCGTAATCTTTAATCAAAAACGTTAACCTCCCCTCCCCCTCAAAACGACTCATCGTCTCTTCCGGTCAAGAGCTATGGCGCAAGGGCGGAGCTAGTGATGTGAGGGGTAAACGCTGGGATAAACGACAGGGGGAAAAGCTGAAGCTGATGCTTCACTTTATAGCACTGACACCAGTCATGAGGGAGTACGTTACCCCTAAACATTGAAAAGATATTAGGATATTACCACAACATTACTCTTAGGACATCGCAAACTAATTTTTTTCATGAATATGACTTAACCTGATGGAGGACGCGCTCAGTCATTCAGGCAGACCATTTATTCATGCTTGGGTTTCGGCTGTGAATCCAGTGGCGAGAAATCCCCCACCACTAACTGCAAACTGGCATTCAGATCTGCCTCCATTTTGTTAGCAACGCCCCAACTTCCAACGATCCAATCAATTCCCGAAGGACAAATCAAGTCCCGCCCTCTCATTTCAGATGCCGTTTCACTCGGATATACGTCACAGTAGAGAAGAAAAGACAATCGCAACTTCCGTTTCATGCCGACTTTAAGTTTAAGTGTGGGGTTTAAGGATTAAGGGATCTAAAATATGGTCATGCAATAAGGCATTAATATGTGCTTTATGAGTACTAATAAACAGCCAATATGCTAGTAACATGCTTGCTAATAAGCAACTAGTTAATAGTGAGAATTGGTCCCTAAACTAGTGTTACCAAAAATACTTCTAAAGCATTTATTTACAATGTTACTAATACAAAAAAAACAATAAACAAACAAACAAATCAATAAATACACAACTAAGTAAGCAAGTAAGTAACTGTTTTATATATTTCATATATTTAAAATATTTTTAATGGACCTGAGCTAACATGAACTAGCAATGAGCAGTTGTATTTTTAACAAAGGTTAACAAAGACTAATAAATACTGTAACAAAGGTATTGCTCATTGTAAGTTCATGCATTGTTAGTAATGCATTAACCAATGTTAACTAATGGGACCTTATTGTCAAGTGTTTGTACCAATTCAACTACCAAGTCATGTCAGTTGAACGCATAAGAAAAAATTAACTGCTATACAGAATAAGGCTGAAAGTGCCAAAAATAGTGATAATGAGTGTATGTTAAGTGATAAAGAGACACAGACTGTCTCTCTTTCTGTCTGTCTCTCAATGGAAGGGGTTCCAGCAAGGAGGACGAAGGCTTGCCGTGCCAAGTTGGCTCAAGCCTCTGCATAAATTCCAGCATTCCCCTTTGCTCAGCTCTGCTGATGTTGAAACGAGGGGCTGCAGAGGGGGACAAAACACACACTCACACACACAACTATTGTTCACGTGGCCTTCTGCGCAACCTACAGTCATACATGTACGCACGTCTGCGCCACACCGCACCCATGGCACCGTTACACTGCTCAGATACGATGAGACGAGCAATTGTACCCTCCCTGGGCAACTCGATTCTAACGCTTACATAGATAAAACTATATTGAGATAAGAAAAACCAAACGCTATCTTTTGGTTCAGCAGAGTGCAGCTATAAAAACAATCAGTTGCACAGTCAGAAAGACAAATGCTTCATTCACGATGGTGCCTGATGGTTCCACATAAAAACAAAAATTTCAAGCTGCCACACAGATGTGATTCCTTCAGCAAATAGTAAAAACTCTGAGAATAATGTATAAATGTCTGATATTCTGAATTAATTAATAAATAAATAAATACATAAAATGATAGCTAAGTATCTTCTGCTCACCATGGCTGCAATTATTTCATCAAAAATTCAGTAAAAACAGTAATTTTGTAAAATATTACTTTTAAAAAAGCTGTTTTTTTTATGTGAATATATGTTAAAATGTAATTTATTGCTGTGATCAGAGCTAAATGTTCAGCATCCATTACTCCAGTCTTCAGTGTCACATGATCCTTCAGAAATCACTCTGATTTTCTGCTAAAAAAAAAACATTTCTGAGTATTGTCAATGTTGAAAACAGTTGTGCTGCTTCACATTTTTGTAGAAACCATGATGCATTATTTTTCATAATTCTTTTTTACATAGCTTGAAGCAAATCTGCTGAACACTGAATAGGTGTCATGGATGTGGTCTATTTCATGAGCAGTATAAGTGTCTATTTTAGACTTCTGAGGCTCTTTGCATTTGTGTGTAACAGTAAACAAAAGTATCCTACTGCTGTCTTTCAATGACGTAATCTTTCCTCAGGCTCTGACCATAAAAACGGAGACCGGAAAGCATTGTATTATTAATACTACAGAGCAGGAGAAGGTGCCAAGACATCCTTCATGAATTTGTTAGTGTGTTTGTCTTGAATTAAATGTGTTACAGATTTTACAAGGATGTCATAATGCTAGTGATAAAAAATAGCTTTGCCTCTGGAGGGAGCAAACAAAAGAGCTCAGCTAAAGTGCTGCTCTCAAAGATGCTTTTTTCGGAGTGAGACGATAACACATCTCACAAAACCATCAACCAAAACTGATGTACAGCAGTGACTACATTTAAAAGCGTGCCACACTTTCTGACATGCAGTCATAGCCGTATGACAGATGACGGCTGTAATGAGCCGCTGATGCACTTACGCTTTCACTCCACACTTACCAATACAGTTAAAAAACGGCTCCTTCTTGCAGTGGCCGGAGCAGCCGTCTCCATTCATAGTGTTCATATCATCACATTCCTCTCCCTGGGACCTGAAATAAATCAATGCATATGTAATAAACATTATGATGATTTCCCCTGGTGGATATGAATCTGTGTTGCTAAAAGCATGAACATCTGAAGCCTGCAGTTTGGATATGGCAGTATATTTTCTAACAACTTTAACATGTTTTATTGAGGCAGCACAGATGAACCTCAAGGTTAATCTGATGATCCTCTAAATCAGTGCTTCTCAACCTTTTTGACCCCCACTACTCAACACAATATTCAAAGGCCCCTTATATAATGTAATATTAACCAAACTATAACAAAATATATTTGAAAAGATTCCAGGAGTGTCAATATAGGTAAAATAATTAACCACAATTCGTTTTAACTGTATGTTCTTCAATAAAAACCATAGTTGAGAGGAAAGAGTAACATTTTATTTAAGTTTTTGATTTAGGTTTACATCTTGATGGAGTTAGATTGTTCTATTTATGAATAATATTAATATTAATTGTAATGTTAATAAAATATATGTAATGATCAGGGCTTGACGTTAACTGTTTTGCTCACCAGCCACTTTTAGTTTTCCAAAATTACTAGCCACTCAGCATTTTCACTGGCCACAATTTTGTTTTTGGGAAATTACGTTTTATATGAATAAAGTTACTACATACATACAAAAAAATTATTTAAATTGTTTTCCAGGTCATTTTTTGTCTATTTAAAGGCGATTTTTCCCTAACTGTATTAAATGTGTGTGTCATCTTTCATATCAGATTCTTACATTTTATTAATAACGTCACTTAATATAAGACAACGCTATCGGGCTGTTACCAGTCAAATGAAATCAGTATGAACAAAACTGATATTTCCACTGCAGAAGAAACAGAAGCAGATGTAGTGGCATTTAGATGCATTTACACACAGTTTAATGAAGCTGAAATATATCAGGAATGCATTTACAATGCAAAATTATAACAGCATAATGTTATAAGCTTGGTATTTTACATTATAATTTTTTTTTTAAATATACAAATATGAAATGTTGCAGAAAAAAATGCAAAGATAAGCTACTTTTAAATATGAAAGTAAACCGCCAGTAGGTGGCAGCAAGTGACTGTCTTAATGAGTTAATCATTGAGTCATTAATTCAAATGATTCGTTCAGACGGCTGATTCATTCAAGAATGAAGCAAAGTGCCAGTCTTTATGAATAGACCACTGAATCATTGACTCATATGATAAATTAAAAAACTCAGAATCATTCAGTAACAAAAAACTTTGTTGTTTGACAACATTGTACTAAAATGTATATTAACTACTCGTTTGAAATCTTGATGTCAAATTTGAAATCATGGTTTTCAGGGAAAACTACACTCTCTTGGTCATGTCATGTTGCTTAACTATAGGCTAGTCTGTATGTTATAAATATAAAAACTACATTTTTACCGCAGAATGCTGGCTCCTGTGTCAGAAGCACCACACGCATGCGTTGTGGTATTGTCGTGAATGTGCGGCAGACGGTGAGTAATTAATGACAGAATTTTCATTTTTGGGTGAACTATGCCTTTAATGAAGTTAGATTGTTTAAATGTACTATTAATGATATAAATCTTATATTTTTAACAATATATTAATTTTAATAATTTCAAGTTCTCGAAGGCTCCTCACTATGCAACACAATATTCGAAGGCCCTTATTTTATTTTTACTTTAATAATAATTTAAATAACTGAAAGTCATCCTGCAGCCCCCTTGGAAGTTTGCTGAGGCTCACTAGTGGGTCCCGGTCCCCTGGTTAAGAAGCATATCCAAACCCACCTCTGGATGAGACCATCTCCACAGTATGGCGCTCCAAGGCGGTGTGTCAATGGAGGTGACGGTTCACTCACACTCCGACTGGAGATTGTTTGGACCTGGTAAGTGTAAACCCCACCATACTCAACGTCCCTGTGGAAAAACAACATAAAAAGAAAAATCACACATTTGTGGAAATTTAGACATGTACTTTTGCATTAAGGGGCGATGTTTGCTCTCTGTGATTGATTCTTTGATGTCAAATACTTGTGTTTATTTAATTAATTAAATCAGTAAGAATACTACAGGCTGCTGCCAATGAAATTTTATCAACATTAAAGGTGGGGTAAACGATTTTTCAAAAATGCTTTAGAAAACTGATTCGGCCGAGTAGCAAAACAAACTTATAGCCAATCAGCAGTAAGGGGTGTGTCTACTCATGATGTGGAGGAGAGAGCGGTCAATGCACAGGACGGACATTAGCGAGCCGAGTGACAGAAAGATAGAGATGGCAGATAAAAAACAAAAGTAGGACCCGTGTAAATATCGGATCAGCTTTCCAGCGCTGGAGAGAACTCAATGAGCGGAAGGCCTGTGATCGGACGCCGAGGTTGCTTTGTTTCTTCTCGATAGGTGAGTAACACCGTGTCTGCGCCGCAACAACTAAAGTCTGTCTAGTATACTGGACGCGAGCGACAAAGAGACCGTTGAAAATCATTTGAAATTTGTGACAATACGTCATAAATAGAACGCAGCAGCATTTTTCTGTTGGGGATTTGTCGTGTCGTGCCGCGCCGCATCCAGTGTAGACCATAGATATGTATATATATATATATATATATATATATATATATATATATATGGTGTAGACAGCATCACTGATTATAATGAGTTCTATAGTATTTTGTCGCACCACTCGCGTCCAGTGTAGACACGGTGTAACATTGGTTTTGCTTTGTTTCACAGAACTAATCGTTGCCTGGGTTACGTACGTATGTGTGGGGCGGAGCTATCAAAATAGGGGCGAGACCCTTTTAGGGTAGGGGCGTGTTTGTTTTGGTGATTTCAAATGTTGGCTACCAGAAATCACTTACCCCACCTTTAACAAAACCCATTTTATGTTTTTATTTCTGTGTTTGATTATGTTTGTGTTTGTATGCAAGTGAATGTATAGTACAGATGTATGTATTTTTCTGCCCAGTATCAAAGATGATTTTCTTTCTGAAAATCTGAATGGACAATAAAGTTTAATCAAATCGAATCAAATCATCTATACACTGCAGAGGTAGCACAGAAGCTGCATCTGACATGGCATGTTTATTCACACAGACTGCTTAAATCATGGTATGTAATCTACACGTACAACAATTGTGCAATGTTATGAGCTTAATAGGAACTCATTGCAATATTATTATAATTATTATTGTTGGATATCGCCCTTGAAATTATAATAATGATTATTAAGGTTGATTAATGTTTGGGAAACGGCCTGCAATATTCTTGCAGGCTACACATACAAAACAAGCAAACCATTTATGAACGAATATATTGTTTTTCACATTTTAGAAAATCATAGTTTATTTTAGTAGCATGAAAAACAAAACAAATATTCAAAATGGGAATAAAGCAAGCAAAGAACGGTAACTGATAACATAACGTAACGGTAACTGCTAACACTACGGAGTTTACACTACAGGATCGGTGTCAATCCAACACAGCTCTTTCTACACCCTGAAAATTCTAATGCAATCGTAGTGCCAATTTAGTGCTGATTCTAAAACTGCAACACACTCCTCAGCTGTCACTTTGAACCATCGGCTGCTGGTGGTTGAGATCAGGTCTGAGATAAAAGATATCCAATCTTGTGTCAGTCTGAGGAGGCAGGCTCTGTACCCAATCTGAACCATGTGAGATGTCATGAGGGATGAAGTTGTGCTGAGACAATGTATCCAAAACCTGTTCACTTAGTGCTGGGCTTCAAGGAAATGGTCATGGCGTTCTGGTGGCGAAAGATTGCAGCGGCTGATAATGAGCAAAAGAGGCCAGACATGTTTCATCTCTCAGAGGACAGCTGTAAACAAACACAAGTCGCATCTTCTCATTGTCATATACTTCTCAGAGTGAAATAGAGCGATGTCCACCTCGAATGTCTCTTGGAGGCCATTTACCTGTGGTCAGTACAAATGCATTAGTGACTGAGAGTAAATACTCTCAATTATATTCTGGTGAAAAGAGCCCACCCTCAGGTTTCTAGGGGCCCTTATGAAATAGAAGTATACGCATTATGTATAAATATATATACGCATATGTTTAAATAGAGTGCAAACTTAATATAATGTTTTCGAACACAATGGTATGTTAATAGAAATTGAATGGAAATGTATTCTAGTTAAAAATTTATATTTATTATTACATTATTACAAAGTGCACTTTTTAAAAGTGTACTTGAAGGGATAGTTCACCCAAAAAAAGCAACGAAACTACCACGTTCAGGGCCCATAACGGTAGTAAGGACATCATTAAAATAGTCCATGTGACACGTTGTCACGTGTATGTTCTGTGTTTCTGTTCTCCCTGCCTTGTCCTAGTTTTCCTTTGTTGCTTGATTAGTTAATTAGTTTCCACCTGTGTTCATTTATTATCTTATCAGTCGATCGCTTGGTTCAGTATAAATAGCCCTGCCTTTCCCAAGTTTCTTTGTCCTGTCTCCGTCATTTAAAGTGGTTGTTTTCTACATTTCTCCCCAGTGGATTTATTAAAAGACTGTTTGTTGTATATCTGCCTCCTGCATACTCCTTCGCCTGGCAACCCCTGACACATGTGTTGTGGTATTCTTGTAAACGAGTGTCGAAGACTGACAGGAAAGATGAAAAATTGTTGAATAAAGTTGTTATTTTTGTTTTCTTTGTGCACAAAGTATGCTCGTATCTTCGTAAAAATTAAGGTTGAACCACTAATTGAACGTGGTCATTCCATTGTCTACGCAAGGTCAGAAAGGTCTCGGATTTCATGAAAAATATCTTAATTTGTGTTCCGAAGATGAATGGAGGTGTTACGGGTTTGGAACAACATAAGGGTGAGTATTTATTACATTATTTGCAAGTACATTTTTTTATATACTTGTAAGATTCAAAGTATTCTACAAGTGCACATTCAGTACAATTAAGCACACTTCTTTTCACAAGGCCATTGTAAAACAGTCGATATATACACATCTGTTATATTATTCTGCAATAAAATACAGTTAATCTCTGTTTACTGTTACACCTCTTAATTAAAGTTCGGACAAATCCCACCAACAGACTGACAAAGAAAGCCATGCATGCACGTTAGCACATGAAAGCTGCATGTGCATTTTTTCTACTCACATCCACCTATATTGCAAACTACAACCCATCCACAAAGCTACACAAGAGCATGTGTATTAACTAACAGGCAGAAACCCCAAATCTCTCAGATTTCCAAAACTACACAAAAAGACACACATGAACACCAGTAATTAATCAAAGAGCCAACACAAGCAAGAGGAAAATACACAAAGCCTTCATTATTTGCATTTATGTTGGGCTCATTCCCCCTGAGAAACGCAAGCACTTCTCTGCTGATTAACAAAACAACACTGCCAAATCGCCAGAGCGCCACAGACATTACATTTATTACAAACGGTGTAGGTTCACGTGAGGCCAAGTGTTTTTGTGCTGCCATCAGCAGAGTTATAAGGTGCCTGTTCTAATGGGCAGGGAAGCAGTAACATTTAATAAGAGGCAAAACAAATCATTCAAATTAGCACTTGACATGAATGACACCAGAAAGATGTTTACGCTGCAATTGCCTGTGTTTTGGATAAGGGGGAAAACGTCTGTAAAAGTCCCATAAAATGAAACAAGAAAAACACAAATAAGTGTTGCACAGAGAAAAGCAATTTACACACCATGCACACATACACGCATATGGACGTGCCACACATAAACCTTCAACTTCAGAACGTCTAAGGAGATTTATAACAGGAAAACTGATTTGACTGTTGCAGTTTTTGAGATTCCAGGTCATTGTTTATGAAAACACACGTGAAAGGGTCACATCAATATATACACAAATAGAGCAGATATTTTAGCATTCTACTGAACTTAACTAAAAATCAGACTGTGAAAGTTAAAACTATCAAATACAAGCAAACAACAGAAAAGAAAGAAAATGACCAAACAGCTGACAGTAGCCATCGACTTCCACAGTATACATATATATATATA
>NW_015555841.1:670845-672261 GCF_001515605.1 Sinocyclocheilus anshuiensis
ATATATACGTATATATATTGTGTTCAAATGCATAAATTAGTGACTGATAATTTAATGTGATTTCTTTCTTTCTTTCTTTCTTTCTTTCTTACTTTCTCTTCTAATTAATATCTTATTTTGTAATCAATCAAACTAATTACTTAATTTGTAATTACAACCAATTTTGTAAGCTCATACAGGTTTGGACCAAGTGAGTAAATTATGACAGAATTTCATCATTTTTGGGTGAACTATCTTTTTAACTGGTTAGGGGGGATTACATGTATAATTCAGGCCTTTCACTCTCATGATCATTATCATCCTAGAATAAACAAGCAACTAGCTGACAGGCTGGACTTTCTTTACCACAACCACCATGTTGAGTGTTATTATTTTTCTCATTAATTTATCAGGTGGTCTATCTCCTCTTCTTAATACTTTTTTTTCTGAAATTTAAAGAATGTTTTGATGTAGAAGGAGTGAAACACTAAATTTGGTAACAACTATTATTATTTGTTTAACAAATAATAAGACGGGGAAGAGCTTGACCAACAATGTGATACTCTAGTATCTAAGTGTTTTTTGTTTTTTGTCTTTCTCTAGAGGAAAATCTATTTGCTTAGAGTTTTCTATTACATAACATAAGAGGCTTTTTGTGTTGGCGGACGGCGCTTCAGCGGTGGTCGTTCCTGTGTCGAGTGGGTTGCGCACTTCAGGCTGCACTACCCCCTGTCATGCTGCAAACGGCCATTTCCCCTGTGCTTCTCAGCACGTAAAAGAGCATTTCCCTAAAAGAGCCAATTTATCTAAAAGAGTACAATAAGTGGGTGCGTCTTTGTAAAGACGACGGATCGTCTTTGTAAAGATGCCGTTTCACCCGTGCGTTTCTGGATGCGGTCGTTACACCCTCGGGGGCCCACCACTCCTCCTGCGCTCCGCAGCCAGCCGAGCCGCCAAAGGAACGCGCTGGACCCTCTTCAAAGAGCATACCAGCGGTATCCCTCAGGACTCCTCCCGATGACCGGAAGTCGATCACTGCATCGGAGAGAGAGCTCTCTGGAGAGGAAGATTCGGCTGTGCTGCCGCCCTCCGGGACTGTTCCTCCTCCCTCACCACCCTCGACGGTGGTGTAGCTAGGGGGTATACAAGGGTCGGTTGCGATGCAGTTGTGTCCTAATACCGCCTCCACCCGGCAGGGTGAACCATGCCTCCCCTCCCAGGTCTGTAGGTACTCGTCTGGCCTGTCCGGCTATGCTTGTACGGCCTGTGGAGAAGCTGCCTCCGCCTTACACGCTACGGCGTTACTGCAGGTTCATCAGGCCAAGGCACTGAGGGACCTGCACGAGGGTGGTCATGATACGGAAGTTCTGAAAGAGCTCCGAACCGCTACTGACCTCGCGCTCCGAGCGACGAAGGTCACCGCGAGTTCTCTGGCTC
>NW_015555841.1:675205-681272 GCF_001515605.1 Sinocyclocheilus anshuiensis
ATGATTATGCAGCCTGTGGAGAAGCTGCCTCCGCCTTACACGCTACGGTGTTACTGCAGGTTCTTCAGGCTATAGTACTGAGGGACCTGCACGAGGGTGGTTTGAGGCGATCCGACACGTCCTGCCTCCACTCTTCCGCCAGCCGCAGCGTCCCAACCTGCTCGTCGCTGAGGGCGGCCCCCTGTATCCACCCCCGCTCCGCATCCACAGCAGCCTCCAGCCAAGCAGCGCCGTGGAGCTGGGCGTAGGCAGGCCGCCCTGCCTGTCCAGGCCCCCGTCAAACCTGGCGGTGAGCGAAAGAGCAAGAGGCCCCGGGACGGGTGACCCAGAGAGGGAGGAAGCTGCTCTTTGGGGGATGGTGAAGGCACCTCTCCCTCCCCCGGAGGAGGGCAAGGTGGAGAATCTGGAAAATCTCGACGAGAGAGCGGTTTTCTCTGTCTCTGGGTCCAAGGAGGGCACGGAGAGTCGCGGACGGCCCAACACCGGACCGCACTCATCCTCCTCCTTCGCCAACCGGCAGCAGCGGGCGGTTGAGAGCGTCAACAAAGGCCCTACTCACGCACCCTCTGCCAACCTGTGGAACCCCCCAAGTTCAGCGGCATCCACTTCACGACAGTGAAGGCAGCCGATACTCCTGTCTTGCGTGCGGAGATCGCAGTCCTACTGGCGAAGGATGCGATTGAGCCGGTCCCTCCAGCCGATATGAATACAGGGCTTTACAGTCTTTACTTCATTGTACCCAAGAAAGGCGGAGGGTTACGACCAATCTTGGATCTGCGTGTCTTGAACTGGGCCCTTTGCCGGCTACCGTTCAAAATGTTGACGCAGAAACGCATCTTCGGGTGCGTCCGTCCCCGAGATTGGTTTGCAGCGATCGACCTGAAGGATGCGTACTTTCATGTGTCGATCCTTCCGCGCCACAGACCATTTCTGCTGTTCGCGTTCGAAGGATGAGCATATCAGTATGAGGTCCTGCCTTCCGGGCTGTCCCTGTCGCCCGGTGTCTTCACGTAAGTTTCGAAGGCAGCCCTTGTTCCCCTGAGAGAACAGGGCGTTCGCATTCCCTACTACCTCAACGACTGGCTCATACTAGCTCAGTCTCAGCATCAGTTGTGTGCACAAAGGGACTTGGTGCTTTCGCACCTCAGCCGGTTGGGCCTTCAGGTCAACTGGGAAAAGAGCAAACTCTCCCCGACGCAGAGGATCTCTTTTCTCGGTATGGAGTTGGATTCGGTCGAACAGACAGCACACCTCACAGAGGAACGTGCGTAGTCGGTGCTGAACTGCTTGAATTCGTTCAAGGGCAGGACAGCGGTCCCACTGAAACTATTTCAGAGGCTCCTGGGGTATGGCAGCTGCAGCGGCACTTACACCACTAGGGCTATTGCATATGAGACCGCTTCAACACTGGCTTCATGACCGAGTCCTGAGGTGGGCGTGGCAGTGCAGCACTCACTGGGTCCAAGTTACACCGGCCTGTTGCCAAACCTTCACCCCGTGGTCAGACCTTACATTCCTCCGGGCAGGAGTGCCCCTAGAACAGGTCTCCAGGCATGCTGTGGTTTACACGGATGCCTCCACCACGCTGGGGGGCCATGTACAACGGGCACGCAGTGTCGGGGTTTGTACGGGCCCCCATCTGCACTGGCATATCAATTGCATAGAGTTGTTAGCAGTGTGCCTTGCCTTGAACCGTCTCAAAGGGCGCTTATGGGGCAAGCACGTGCTGGTCCGAACGGACAACACAGCGACCGTTGCATACATCAACCGACAAGGTGGTTTGCACTCCCGTCGCATGTCGCAACTTGCCCGCCACCTCCACCTTTGGAGTCAGAAGGTTCTGAGGTCACTTCGTGCCATTCACATTCCGGGTCTGCTCAACCGTACGGCCGACGAGCTGTCACGAGCTATGCTCCCGGGAGAATGGAGACTCCATCCCCAGACGGTCCAGCTGTTTTGGAGACGTTACGGAGCCTCTCAGGTAGACCTGTTTGCCTCTCCAGAAAGCTCTCACTGCCAGTTGTTCTACTCCCTAGATGCTGTGCAAGGTCAGGGAGGACGAGGAGCAGGTCCTGCTTGTGGCGCCGTATTGGCCCACTCGGACCTGGTTCACCGAACTAATGCTCCTCGCGACAGCCCCTCCCTGGCAGATTCCTCTGAAGAAGGATCTACTGACTCAGAGACGGGGCACCCTGTGGCACCCGCGTCCAGACCTCTGGAAACGCAGCAAGGGCTGTCTCCCTCCACCCTTAAAGTCTATGTCGCTGCGATTGCTGCTAAGCATGACCCCGTGGAAGGGAAGTCTGTAGTGAAGCATGATCTGGTCATCAGGTTCCTTAGGGGGGCCAGAAGGTTAAATCCTCCCCGGCCCTCCTCTATACCTGTCTCACTGGATTGTGGATGACATCATCTGGGCTTATCAGGCACTCGCTGAATCCGTGAGAACCGGTAGAGGGCTGGGTTCCATATGTAGAGGCCTAAGTGGTTCCCATATGTGTAAAGTCCACGGTATAGCCTCAGAGCCCGTGTTTCCCCGGCAGACTTCTGCCATTTCCATGAGGGTTACAATCACCTCTAATCTTCCATATGCACCTAAACGGATGTCATATGTGTAAGTGCTTCCAAAACCTCCTTCGGGAAGGATGGGGCTTCCGCAACGTTCATGTTCCAAGTGGAACGGGTACGTTTTCCCAGTGTTTTCCAATCTCACTGAGTGGGTAGTGTTATGACAACGGTGACTGGTCTTCTTGTTGCGAGCCCCGGCCTACACCACAAAGGGGTGCAGGCGGCTCGCACAGGACACTGGAAGGGGCAGCATCCATGGCGCTTTGGTAGGGATCCCAATTTGTCGGTCACCGACGTGACTCAGAGTGACCGACTGAAAGGAAACGTCTCGGTTACATATGTAACCCTCGTTCCCTAAAGGAGGGAACGGAGACGTCAGGTCCCGTCGCCACGGCTGCTGTACCACCGCTGAGCGGCCGGGTCACCGGCTCGGCTCCTCAGCGAAAACCTGGTATGCGTTGCACCGGCTGCCTTTTTATGCTCACGCTGTGATCAGCGGCAGCTGGATGCAATCATCGCATGCCAATGTGCATTGGCTCGTTTAGTTTACACTCGAAGTGGATTGGTCTCTCTAAGCGAGATCCCAATTCATCGGTCACCGACGTGATGTCTCCGTTCCCTCCTTCAGGGAACGAGGGTTACATACGTAGCCGAGACGTTATCAACATAACATCAACAAAAGTTCATATAAAATATAGTTAATTTAACTTCATTAAGCAGTGTACTAATGTTTGATTACATTATTCTGTTAATTTATATACTAAAAACATGAGTGGAATAGATAGAGGGTGGTTAAAAACACTTCTCTATCACTTCAAATTTTTATATAATACTCCCAATTTTTTCTGGAACAAAATAAAGTTTAATTTTTTATCATTTTTTTTAATTTTTTTTAGCTATCCAAGTGTGTAAATGAATGCCAAGCTGATTTGCTGATTTCCACTTTAAGTAAGAAGAAACATTGCTTTTTGTTGGATCCTTCGCATCACGCCTGGTTAGCTCACAATGTAAAATGGCATTATATTTATGTATAAATATTACATCTCAATCCTGTTTAGCTCTAACAGACACATTTCAGTGTGAAAGCTAAACGGTTGCATTATGAAGGCTGTACCATATGTTGTTGAATAAGGTTTCTAGGATGAGTCGGGCCAGTTGCCACACAGAGAACACAGCACGTGCCAAGCTAATTTTCACAATACACCTTATTCCAGACCAAAAGATCAAATGAGGCTTCCTAAATACTGTCTGCCTAAATCAACAAGTCAACATTCCACCTGGCATTCATTTTTATTTTTTTTTTATTAAAAAAAAAGCTGGAATCGAGAGAAATAAAAGTGAGTGTGCATGCAAGGAAGAACAAAGGAAAGACTAAAGAAAAAGAAAATGAGGGGAAAAGATGACATAAATAGAAACAGAAAGCAGATTTTAGGAAGGCCAACTCTAGACTTTGAAGAGCATTTGGATGGTCCTGTACCAAAGCTCAGTCAGGGCTGCCAGGTCTGTGTGATTGTACTTTATATGTATGCAGTTACCTTATTTCCACAAGACACACAATTTAACCTGTAAATTCACTGTTGAAAACTGCTGAAGTGGCTCATCTTCTAGTCCACATTTTGATGACTGTCATTGATCAGCATCATGTTTTGTTTTTTTGTTTTTTTTGGTCATTGAATTTTGGTGCACCTCCCAATTCCCTCTATTTGGCTTTTTTTTCAGACTCCTTTCTTCCTTATAAAGCAACATTGAGGATGGTGCAATATAAAAATAAACAATGGTGATGATGATGATGATGATGAGGAGGATGAGGATGATGATGTTGGTGGTGATGATGATGAGCCACACCAATTTCACGGACTTGAAGAGCTCTGTCCCTTTAAGAGCACATATGACACCAGAGACCATGTTCGCTAAATTGCTAATTTTTATATGGAGCCCAGCATACATTATACATTATCATCACACATGTGAACTGCAAAAAAAAAAAAAAAAACTTTAGTACGTTCAGTGTTTACCTCATGGCTGCAAATGTCCGTAGCTGTAGTATTTTTTTACTTCAATCTTGAAAATTCTCGGGATAGTTTCTGCATATTAATGGATGTGACAATGTTAATGTATTTGGTCTTGGCTGACTAGATCTGTTACACATGCTGTTGCAGAGCAAGTATGGAGGCTTGCTATTACCAATATTTATGCAGACACACTGCTGCGAGCATGCAAGATATGCTGCTGCTGCATGAATAGTCGGACATAAATCCTCTAGCATATCTAGACAGGTGGAGCTGGGGGAGGTGGAGGGTTTCAGAGGAACTCTGATAGCATGCTGCAGCAGCTTACAGCATAGAGTGAACCAGACTGTTTAAATGTTTAGCAAGCGAGCCCACTGGCTGCAGAATCAGCTTGTGCCATGTAGTAAATGATGTAATGGCTAGCAGATTATATGTAAAGGACCAATCAGTCTATACCATATAGTTTCATGACTGAACTAGATATTTAGACCACACTGTGCTTCTCTGTCTTAGTCTCCTTGCCTCTTATAAATAATTATTCACATAAAATTATTTTAACATACAACAGCATAAAATAACACAGCAACTTTCCCCACACTTTAAGCATTAGTGATATTTTAATAATTGTTGGGCTTAAAAACAAAACTACAGTAAGCATTACTTAAAGTCCCCCTGTAGTGAAAATCAAGTTTTTTATGTTGTTTTATTTGTCTATATGGTGTTTTTAATATGCTTTTAGACAAACCATGTGCCAATCTATTAATTAACACCATTGCTGAGTATTTTCTCCTTAAAACTGTAGTTTCCCAAAGGCTGACCCAGAAATATGGTTTGAAACAGCCCTTGGTTTGCTACGTCACAAACCAATAACCAATCACGTCAAGGGATCGATTCCTATCACTAGCATGCAAAATATATCAATACCAGCACAAAACCAAAAATAAATTAAAGCAAAACGCCCATGAAGCTGTGGTTTAATGTGAATTTAGAACCGCTAGCTTGTATTACAACCCGTGGCAACAGTGTAAAAGTAGCCCGGAGTCAGACCCACCTCTCTCGCAGCTGCGTCTCCACTTCACACGCGTTGCTCGCGGGCGCGAATTAAGAATCACAAACGGCTGTATTCGAGTCTTCAAGGCATTTTAGGACACAACATCGTCAAGTAAGTAACTTTAACGAATTTTACAGTATTCACTGTAGTTGTCCGCTAGTAAAAAGATAGTTTTATCAGTCATTATCCGTGTATGCCATTGTTTTGCGTTTACTACAGTTCAGAGGATCAAGAGGCGCTGGCTGGTGTAACTGAGTGGAGGCGGGACTAATTTGCATATTCATAGATCAGCGTATAGTAAATGAGACAAGGGTATAGAGTTACATTCAAGCTATTTTAAGGCATGAGAAAATTATTTTCACAAGAAACATTTAAATATGTAATTTTGATGATCAAAGATAAGTTTTAAGGGATAAAATATTTGACTACAGGGGGACTTTAA
>NW_015555841.1:681598-688547 GCF_001515605.1 Sinocyclocheilus anshuiensis
AGTCACGTCAAGGGATCGATTCCTATCACTAGCATGCAAAATATATCAATACCAGCACAAAACCAAAAATAAATTAAAGCAAAACGCCCATGAAGCTGTGGTTTAATGTGAATTTAGAACCGCTAGCTTGTATTACAACCCGTGGCAACAGTGTAAAAGTAGCCCGGAGTCAGACCCACCTCTCTCGCAGCTGCGTCTCCACTTCACACGCGTTGCTCGCGGGCGCGAATTAAGAATCACAAACGGCTGTATTCGAGTCTTCAAGGCATTTTAGGACACAACATCGTCAAGTAAGTAACTTTAACGAATGTTACAGTATTCACTGTAGTTGTCCGTGAGAAAATTATTTTCACAAGAAAAAACATTTAAATATGTAATTTTGATGATCAAAGATAAGTTTTAAGGGATAAAATATTTGACTACAGGGGGACTTTAATGTGTTTTTGTGTGTTTGTGAGTAAAGCTAAAGACTTGCTAGCATTGAAAGTTCAATTACTGTATGTTGGATAGGGTGACTATATGTCCTCTTTTCCCCGGACATGTTCTTTTTTTGGACCTAAAAAAAAATGCGTCCGGCCGGGATTTCTAAATCGCCAAAAATGTCCAGGATTTGGCTTTTGCTTTCTACAGTCACCATTCATTGTGTGCACGGGACAGTTTTTTTAATCCTGCTCCCGCTGAATTTCTGACCATTACCACCCACTCCCGCAAACATTCTAATATTTAACATAATTTTCGCGCATCAGGGAGCCGCTATCAATATGCGGAGTATTTAAATCACTTTGGATGCAGCTCAAGTTGGATGCAGGGTTGCCAAATGCGCATTTTTTTTTTATTATTTATTTTATTATTTTTTATTTTTTTGCACTGAATTGGCCTGGTAATAAACTGTTGTGGAGGGTTGATTTTCTCCCATGTGTTAAAGGTTGCATAAATTACATTTGACTGAAATGCTTGTATTGAAACATTTTGCATTCTAACTATGATAAAACTGTGGGAGATTTTGTGAAGTATGGCCACTGGTAGGACGCCTTTTAGCTGTGTTTATGATCAATCTGCATTACGGTGACTGTAAAATATGTATTTTTGGTATGGAAATGACATATTTGGAGTTATATCCCAACCCCCAAGCCATCTGCATTGTGCCCCCACTGTCCTCTTTTTTAAAACTAAAGTATGGTCACCCTAATGTTGGATATTTGGAAGAGTTTATGTTATGCTGGAGTTTTTGTAGATACTATTGTGCTGAAGAGTGGAGTTCTGCTAAGGCTGTGGTCAACTATCTAAAGGCTATAGTATATGTTGCATCGCTCAATGAACAATATAATGCCAGTGCAGAGCTTCTACTTACTAGGCTAAGGAAAAACACACCCAGTGCTGATGTAAAATTATGTCAGATGAACTGGAAAATGGATTTGAGTATAGCTGTTTTTAGTTTTCAAATGAGAATTGTTCAGATCATTGCATGATTGATCATTGCCATCACTTCCGAGTACTCATGCTTATCCCTATGGAGAAACAGTTCCACTTCCTATTGCATAAAAAGACATCAGCCTCCAGACATTCTTCCTCACACATTTGCTGAGGTGTTGAAGAAATCAGTCTCTGAGCATGCCATCATCCTCTGCTCAGCATCCACCCTTTAACACAACTTCATCTGTGTCTTATTAACACACATGTATCATTGTATTCTCAACTGTACTGAACCGGTACAGCTGAAGACATGTCATATGATGTTGTGAGCCAGCCACTCTTGAGAGATCAACAGGCATGCCAATAAGCTTATGGCATAAAAATATGTTGATGGCACGTTATGAAGTAAGTTAACATGTCAACAGAAGCTTATCGGTTAAACACTGGCAGAGTTCAGCATGTGAAGCTACCATCTGTTTGCACCTCTGATTCTCAGTAGTTAACTTATAGATCTTGTGTTGAAGTTATAAAGGGAGAAAGATGAAGAAACTAGAAGTGATTTGATCTCTACTGTAACACCTTAAAATGTCAATGACTTAAAGTTTTAAATGTTTATTTTTTTGTCACTTATCTTCTCCCCATTGTCTCACGATGAGTGAAATTTTGTGAAAGCTTCTGTTCAGACAATACTCCATCTAACAAAAATGTCCTCCTTCTGGAATTCTTGATAAAAAGAAAGAGACTTAATACTTGTTGGAAGACTGACCACAGATACTGTACATATCAGGACTTATGAAGTGCTTGAAGACAAGAGAAAGTAGCTATTCAAGTGACCTCCTCCAGAGAAACACCATACGCAAGCAACAACATCACGAGTGTTTTCTGCAAAAGAATAGACAAGGTTTTGTTGTTTTCTGGGCAAATGGAAACCGATGGTTTCAAATGAGATGCCAACATTTCGGCAAGCCGCCAGTAGTTCTCACTAAACAATCTACCTTTTAACTAATTCAAACTCTACCAGTGCCCGCACGTAGTCATATTTACAAAACCACAGCAGATAAGGTTTTCCTTGTATTTCTAGGGATTCGGTAGGGATGATGGAACTGCAGTAATACAGCAAACACACCAACGTAGATAAATCATTAGTTGGGTCATCCCCAGTTGTTCTGGTTGAGAAGTTATGTCAATCGTATATATAGGAGATCAACTCATAGTGGTGACTTTAGAAAGAAACTCCAACATTTCCACAGTGCAAATCTTCCTTCTGGTAAACAGGGATTACTGTGGTCAGCTATGACATCAAAAGCTCTACAGCTGTGTATAGCAAATGCACGTTCCCTATGCAATTTTACATATAAGCTAGGCCAAATTCTTGTTCTTTATGAAACATTTTGGTTCAAATCCAATTAGGAATTAGGAGGATCTTCAAGTAAACGTGAAAGGTCACCATGTTCCAAAACACCTAGCACTGTCTTAACCAAATCCCTTGACAAATGTCAAAAGTGGTCAAGGGACACTTTTTTGATAAGCAGAACCAAACTATGCAAAATGTACATTAGTTTTGATGCGATTTTCTCTCAAATGTACGTATCCCGTAAGCTTGATAAAGCAATTTTCCATTGAGATTAAGGACTATGGGGCACCAAATCAAACCTCTGTAATCGTTCCATCATTAGCAGTGAAGCTGGAAGGAGGGTGGAGCTTCTGGAATGCCATAACCAGTGGACTTAACATGACAGAGGTGAGAGTCTTAGACCAAGGGGGACCAGGTTCCATGAAGCTGGGGCCCCTAAAGTGGATGAGTTGGCCAGTTGTCTTGGCCTCTCTCTCATTGGCAGGGGGGTCCTGTCAGCTCAAAGCAGGGGTGCCCTTTGAAGCCATGATAGCAAAGAGGGCCAGGTCAGGGAGAGGAATAGCAGATGGCTGGGGGTTTTCTGAAGGCCAGAGTCACATGCATGCAGGGTCAGCCCTCCTCCGTGATTTATTCCTATGTTCCAGAGCTTCATCACTACTCTCATATTTCTGAACAGACCTTAAGGTCCCATACTGTATGAATCCAAAACACAAGGCTCCCCATTCAAATTAACACGCAAGTGCCAAGTGAGAGAGACACGAGTGACCCAAATTAGGCAGAGGTGTCAGAACATATTTACCAAAGATCAATATCTTTCTTGGATCAGAGCTGATGTAATGAATGCATTCAGCATGGGACCTCAGAGTATGTGATTGTAATTGATTCAGATCTCAGAATCAACGTCATTCAGAAAACAGACTCTCAAACCCAGCTGTGAGTTGACCACAGTTTACTTGAGCCAAAACCTTACCTACCTCAGATTAGATCAAAAACATGTATGTTTTATTCAGCTACAGTATAGTAGAGAAAGAGTTTGCACAAAGCGGGGAGGAAAAAGTCCTATAAACTTAAGAAAATAGCGAGTGGAAAAAATCTGTGCCAATGTGATGCATCTGCACACCTGCATCAGTACAGTAATGCACTCCATTACCATAAACAATATATTGTTGTCTCTTCAGTGACTCTATTTGCAAGCAGCAGGTGTCATCACTAACGGACAATTATCACTTACGGTGTATTATTATTTAATTAACCGCAACACTGCTTCAGCGGCAATGTTTACAGACAACCTATGCTCTCAGGAAAAAAAAGATATAAAAGCTGTCACTGGAATGGTACACTTTTGTACCTTTGTACCTAAAAGGTAGACCTTATTTAATCCAAAATGGTGCATTTTAGTACCTTAAAGGTAGATATCTGTCCCTAAATATACATATTATTACCTAAATGGTACACATTACTACCTTTTGAAAAGGTACAGCCTCAGTGACAATTTTTTTTTGTTTAAGAGAGAGTGTAATAATATGTTAATAACCTGCTAATAATTGATAGCTCTGTTAGAAAATCCTAAAACTCCTTCATATAAACACCTCAATCAAACCACTTGAAAGGGGTGGTGTCAGTCTTAAATAATCTGTTAAATAAGAATATACTGGATATGCAACCCATATTAAACCTTTAAAACCTTTCATCCCTGTACATAATTTCTCCAATAGATGCTCAAACAGCAGCATTACAAACGGCCCCATATTACACCCATCCCTGATCGCCTCTACTGTGATAATTGTTCTGCACATTTCTCAAAACTTTTGGAAACACTCTGCAATGTTGAGCTACTATATCAATGGGTGGCAAGTTAAACTCTTAATTTTGTATGCAACCCGAATTGGCCAATACAGAAATGCTGACCAGAGACCCAGTATCTGGCCTTAAGTGGGAAAGCATTAGTATGTTACTGCCTAAACCAGAGGTGCCCGGCCGAGGCCAGAGCAACCTCAAGATGGCAGAGCATGTTAACTGGCTTTCTGATGCCAGGAGCTGGACTGAAATCAACCAGCAGCTGCATCCTTCTCTTTGTTTCTTTTGGCTTTACTCAAGAATTGAAAAAGAACAGAGAGACACCACAAGATTTGAGCAGGGATTTGCTGTGCCTAATGCTGACCAGGCACATTTCGCACTCCAACTTTCAATTACATTAGTTTTGTTATGTGGTAAAACAGTTCCAAATCGAAGACAAGTTCCAAAGTCAATACAACTTTTTCTGGAAGAGGTAGCAAGTGTATCTAAACACTAGCCAGAACCTAAAAACATGTAATTACAGTAAATAATTTACCAGGAATACTAATATTCATTGCATTAATTACCATGTGAATGAGCAAATTGAACAGCAAATTATTTGTTAATCCAAAAGACTCACCTGTCCACGTATCTTCGCATCGAGTCTCTTAGCATGATGCCCTGGGGTGAGTGAACAAACGGCGGCTGCCGCAGAAGCCGATAGTGCAGTGGCTCGCATTCTCGACAGAGCAGACAATTGGGTTTAGACGTGAGCAGAGTAGCATCAATTTCCAAATGTTGCTCCATGGTGAAAAACTGCACGCCGTAGACCTTCTCATGCACATCCAGCTTGATGGCCAGCGGTGTGTCGCAGAACAAATTACTGGGACCCAGAGACAGGTTGTTACCGCTGACAGTCAATAGGATGATATTGTGGATGGCAGGCAGGACTGTTTCCTCCTGGGAGGAGAAGGTCACCCACACTGTGAGGGAGTCAGGGACCACCGGATATGCAAACTCTAGCTGTAACATGCAGCCTTGCAGAGGGCAGGGGGGAGGCACCATTCCCAGATCCATGCCGTTATGCGGACTCCACGTGCGGACGCTGGGCTCGCATGCCTGCTCCACATCTGGTGGTCCTAAGAGATGCAGCAAAATGCATTCAAGTCTAATACAGTATTTCAAAACTACATCTTCTTCGAGAGTTTTAATTTGTGGTATGCAGTCTTCTTTTCAATATTCCTATACAAGTTAATGGCAGGACAATTGTAAAGGCAGCTGTTTATGATATAGATAAAAAGCAATTCTTGTGATCTAGTAGAAGGGGGACTACAGTAACTTGAGGCTTGCAAATTTCTCTAAATTTTCTCTTGTTCAGCAAAGGATATGAACCAGATTTTCTCTATGGCACCCAAGTCAAGCTTTTGGAAACAGAGTACAGGCCTTAAATTTTATTTATCTATTTATTTGTTTGTTTGATTAATTATTTGTTGTTGAAGACATTTTTGATATATAGAGAGATTTTATTTTTATTATCTTTATTGCATGTTGATATAGTCACAGTTTTAAGATGTTGGTGTTGTCTTTGTTGGATCTTAGTCACAGAAAAATAAGAACAATGAATAGATTCCCTGCTGAAACAAAAATCCTAAAAATATTTATGCAAAGTACAAAATTACTTCAGTGCAGACTTCAGGGAGCATTCCATCATAATACCACTAAAATAAAACCAGCAACCCAGTTCAGTGCAGTATCTAAACTGAAGCAGGAACAATAAATCGTAAGGTACAGCAGAAAAAGGAGTTGTGCATAATGAGAAATGCAGCCACACACTTGATGCATAGAGTTGCATGTTGTTAAACTCCATCTTGTCCATCCATTTCTCCATTTCACATTCTCTCTCATTTCTGTGGCAAAAACCAGAAATCCGAGCGTCCCGAGGATGAGGCCCGCACAAGGCTTTCAGTTTCAGCCTGGCAATTACCTCTCATATGCTGCAGTCCAGCCATATTTGGAGTCAACAGCAACCCATTTGACGGGGAGTGACGTACCCCAACATTCATCAAATGTGGGGAGAAGCCAGGGCACTGCAGACAGTGTGTTCTCCTGCTTTTCCTTTGTGCAATTCCAAACTGGCAACAGCAAAAGCCATTTGCTAACCTCATTTCTGGGCAGTGCACAAAATTCCAGTGTTTAATCAACTTAGCACTGAGTTTTTTTGCTTTCCAGGCCACATCATCTCAACACGTTTATTATTGTGAGTATGTGTGTGGCCAGAATAGAAGTAAACATACGATAAAAATGTCTTCGATACCACAGGTTTACGTTCTCACCTCTATTACGCTGCATTTGACCAGCCACATAACTTTTCAAGATGGGAGCGTATCTTCTTGCAAACGAACACAT
>NW_015555841.1:688640-698683 GCF_001515605.1 Sinocyclocheilus anshuiensis
CAGTATATCATGATAAATATGCAGATTGTCCAAAATTATTAGTGAATAAGGCCTTTTTTTTCATGCAGTGAAAGGAGGTGATTTATACTGTCGAGCTCCAAAAAAATTAATCAGCAAACATTTGGCAGATGGTCTTACACAAATGCATTCAAGGTATACATTTCATCTTTTCATGCATTCCCTAGGAATTGAACCTACAACCTTGGTGTTGTTTGCACCATGCTAATACACTTGTTTACCTTTTTGCTTTAAATTTACTTTATTGATGCAAAAATACAAAGAGAAAAAACATATTTTATTATTAACATTACATTACGTCAAAGTTTCCCACTAAACCGGGGTTTGTGAAGGAACTGCGGGGGCTCATGAGTTTAATGAAAAGCTAATAATTACCTAAATCATAAAAAATGTCAATTAAAAAATAATAATAATAATAATAAAATAACAACAATCAAAATAAAACACTTACTAAGAAATATTAAGTATTTTGTTTGTTTACTGTATATCATTTGACCATTAACCAGTGTCAGAGAACTGTGAACATGCAAACTTATTACCTTAAAATCCCATGGAGATTTCAAGAAAATATATAGGTGAAAGGGGTTCAGAAAAAAGTTTGGGAATCCCTGTATTACATGTAAATAAAAAATAACTTGAAATTGTGTACAATTACTTCATTTTTGGAATTTGATTACACAATCCAGATTACATGTAATCAGTTACTACCCATCAATGGGTAAACTACTATAGTTAGGTTTACAGTAATTTAACTGTGGGGTGAAATACTAATTGTCACTACTAAGTTACTGTTAATTTATTTGTGTTCATGCACTCCTTGCAGTGCATTTTATTTGAATTTGCAAACCGATTGCAAACTTGATAGGTGGACATTATTCCATTGTCAGAGTAATAAGCCAATCATGCCAGCATGACTTTTTACCTGTACTTTGCATCTATTTCTCCCTCATTGCCACTGTGATAGAGGCAATGAATTTACTCAGATAATACTTTACAAGGTTTAAGACCTGGGTATACTCTTTTTTTTTTTTACGTTTTGCTCTATCTTCCGCAAATTTGAGCATGCAAGCCTGACCACAAGCATTGACCGTAAACATGGCTGGACAAGTTTGAAGCATGCACACTGCAAAGTGAATGCTCATATTTGAGTGTTCAACCAGCTGCACATGCACATGCAAGTCCACACACCTACAAAAATCGGGATGCACATGGATAGAGTGAGCAGACAATGTCATGTGCCATGTCGACGAAATGGAGATGAAGATAATAGAAGTATATACTGGGTACAAATTGGAGCACAAGCATTAAGAAGAAGCACAACCTCTTTGTACTCTGAGCCATGATTAAAACACACCTTAACATCTGGTCAAACTGCTCCATAATGCAGATTTACCAGACACAGATAGGTATTTAGGGTGTATTCACACCTGTCTTGTTTGGTTCGATTGAATCGAACTCAAGTTAATTTCCCCCTTTGGTGCAGATCTTTTGGGCAGGTGTGAATACAGCAATCGCACTCTGATGCGGACCACACAACCGTACCGAGACCCAGCTGAAGACGTGGTCTCGGTCCACTTCCAAATGAACTCTGGTACGGTTGAATGGATGAACCAATGAATGGATGACCTTAAGCACACGTGTGATTTTTTTTACATTTTCTGGTTAACTTGCAAAAAGGGCAGTGTGAAAGTGAACCGCACCAAACAAAAAAAAAATCAACATTGTATTTGGTCCGGACCAAAGCAAGTGAACTAGCGGACTTTCCTGGTGTGAATACACCCTTAGTCACTGAAAGATGAAGCTTTTGAGCTGTTCCTTTCACTATTCAATCTCTAATCAGCCAAACCAACCCTTCAGTCTGTTGTTATGCATGTGTGATTTTCTGTGGCCTCAAGTGCCAAGAGTGGGTTGTATGGTTTCCCCAATCTGCAGTTGTTTTCCCCCGTCTAACTTTCCCTTGTGCTTTTTTTCTCCTTCTACTATAATTCTCCTGGCTGTAAAGATTTATGAGAGAGGTACTCCGACTCATGTAGGCTGAGAATACGAACAGCAGGAGTGTCTTGAGGACATGAGCTACAAACCCTGTGAACTCCACGGCCGGCAGGTGGAGTGGCAATGCCATCGGGAAGACGCGGCAGAAAAGGGCGGATGCTGAAACGCCATCCCTGGCTGAGAAGCACAAACAAACAGATCGACAAGCAGCTGTGCTGGGGTCTTTGGGGCACGTCACGCAGGATGAATACTAGCAGAAGAGGGGTGCGTTGAGGGGACTAACTGATTAACAGGACATCATTCCAAGAGGGAAAACAGAGAGCCATTTACACGCTGGAACAGTGGCAAGCCCAGACATGTCACCGTAACACTGCAACAAGTGCAGAGTACGGCATGTATTAATGTTTATTTGAGAGAGCGCGTATGTTTATTTTTAAGAGTGTGTGTGTGCTGCCTGAACAGAGAATGCCATATCAAGGAAATTATGAATGGCCTGTCTCCAACTGTAGAACATTTAGTGAAAATGATGGGTTCTGAAGTGAAGCGCTCTCTGATAATAAGGTTAACAGCCATCTCTGACCCATATCCATCACTGTCTGTGTGAGTTCATTATCATAAAAGAAGGTCTTTGAAGAGGAAACACTGCTCCAATTGATAATGAGTCTGCTAGACGCATAAATCAAAACTGCAAGAAACCATCTCACCAAAAAGGCATGAACGGACCTGCGTCCTGACCGTGAGAAGCCTTTTAATAGCGAGGAAATGCAACGTTTCCCAAATGGCACCAACGAGCATAATGCTTCCAAAACAGCCTTGACCACAAAAACATATATGCCATAAGTCACATGGGCCAAAAATCCCACAAGAACCCAAAAAGCTTTGATTTGAAGAGTAAGAGCATTCTGACACAATGCTATTTTATGCCAGCCACACTCACACACAATAATTAATAAAGCAGCTGTCTGCAAATTCTGGAGCAGCACAGCTGTGTAGACTATTTATAAAGGGGGAAAAAATCCCACCACCAGCTAACTGTTCACTTTCCTATTCACAGTTACACTGAGAACATATATGGCATACTGAAAGGCTAAATAAATAAATGAAGTAGATAAAAAAAGAACATTTTAAGGATTCATTAATTCATCCAAAAATACAGTATTGTTGCAAGAGAGACTGGATGCTTTGACAAAATCAGTGTGAGAAGCCAGGGTCACAATGTCCTGACAAGGCGAGTATTCATTTAAAATATGCATACATAAAATCATTCTTTACTACTCTTGACAAGGGCACTGTAAATTACCAAGTCATCTATAAACTGTAGGTTGATTTCACCAAAAAGTGAAACACTCAGAACATTGCTCTGTTTCAAGGAGCTCTATCTTACCTGGAGAAAGCCATATATACATATTTGCACAGAGACACGGAGAGTTGTTTTTGGACCAATCACCTGAGCTGTCAATGTCATGTGACTAATCATTTTGGAGTCACTGATGCGCCACAAGAACACACATAGTCTCAAATATCTCACTAGTTACTATCCTGAAGAGGGACATAAATGGCAGCAAAAAAAGAGAAGAAATTAAGTCTGCTTTACACTTTAATGCTTTCCCCCGCTATTGACAGAATTTTCTGTAATTTAAGAGACAACACTTCCCTGCCACTGACTGGAATTTTCTGGCTTTCCTTGTTTTCACTATTATACGGTAGGAGGCGCTATTGCACATCTTCTGAAAGATTATTGAATGTCTGGATCAAAACATGGTGAAGAAGAAGCAGAAACAAACGATCGTGTATGTAAGCAGTTGCACATGTGAAGTAATGCGATCATCAAACATAAATGCAAAAAAATGCTGGCAGTGGCTGGCAACTTTAAAAAAAATCCCAGGCAGGGAAGGCGTCGATCAACAAAGACTTTCATCAACAAAGTGACTCAGTGACGTAAATTTAGGGCAGGACTATAATGTTTGAGAGACCTGTCTGAAAACAGTAATTGGATGTAATTTATAAAACATGAGCACAACAAATTCTGGTGTCATTTGTTTGTATAAACCATTGCTTTACAAAATTGCTTTATGAATTGTTTACATAGAATGTACGCTTTGAAAAAAAAAATCCCAATATTTCCACATTTTTCTATGTACAAAAGCACAAGAATTTAAAATGTGACTTGAAGTAGATCTACATGTTTAGATAGCCTACTATACCAGGAGAATATGAAATGAGAATTTTACTCTTGGGATGCAAATTCGTCATGGCAACAGACAACAAACATTTCCTTTGGGATGCTGCCGTCATGAACTCAAGAGACTTTGGCAACCGCATGCCTCTGACCAGGAGAGCCTGCACACTCGTATGGCTCTGCTAAGCAAGCATCCCGCTGAGACGAACGGGCCTATTTGTAATGAGTTTCAATGGGCCAGAGACATTGAGGTTTTCTATTCTGGTTGCAGAGACAGTCAGACAGTCAGTATTACGAATGCTGGACCAGAAATTCACACAAGCGTCTGTCCGGGGACATGCACAGACCACAAATATTTTCTCAAGGCTTTTGCTTGAGTCTAAATCACACTTATCCAGAATGCAGACAGTAGACGAGTTAATCACCTCTATGACAAATTCTCTATATCTGGATAGTTGAAAAATGTGTAATTTGCAGGCACTTTTGGCACTTGCATCTTAGACACAACACACGTATTAGATTGTGATGCAGTCGGTACGTCGATTCTCTAAAGAAGCATTGACTGGGTGCAAGACTAGCCAAAGGCAAGCAAGAAATGATGTGATGGTGGAGGTATGAAAAAACTCACCCTCTGCTTCTCTGGGGCTCCAGTGGCCAGACGGGGAGCAGGGACGCGGGGACGAAGAATTGGAGGCGTACTGCAGGAGGACGCAACCTTCTGCACATTTATCACATACTGATCCCACTTCTCTAGGAAACCAACAGAGATAGACAAAATACAACTTAGATACGGAAAATTAGAAATTACGGAAGTTAGATGGGAATCGCCAATATAGGGCTTTTTTTTTTACAATAAAAAAAAAATAAGCATACCAGAGTGGACGAAATCATTAAATATACCAAAAATAGAAAGTGTTGATAGTATTGAGTTCACTTAGTTTAATGTAGACAGGTTACATTTGTAAAGACCAAACAAAATCAAAAACTCAAAAAAACTGCGCTTGAGCAATTTTATAGTGTCTTATATAAAAATGTAGATTCACTAACAAAAAACATTACATTGAATTATTTTATTTTAAATATGAAAATATTTTTAGTATATACTGTAGTTGTTTGACTACATAATTTCATCATGTTTTATTCTTTCCCAGAAACAACTGTTTTCAACTGTGTATTGTAGAGTAGTTTTTCCTACAATAGCCTACTTTTGTCAACAATTAGTGGTGTAGTACAAACGTATTATTTTCAATGGTTATTACTCATTTAGTGTAAATTTAATTGTTAAGATTCAATTGTATCAAATAAATAAATAATATTATATTAAGTATTTCTATTGAAATCCTTATTCTATGTGCTAGAAACACGGTTAAAATTATATAATCAAACAATAACAGTATATAATAAAATATTTCCATATTTAAAATAAAATAACTGAATGTAATGTTTTGTTGGTACTTGGCAGTATCTACTTTTTAATAGGAACTGATATTTATTTATTTATTTATTCATTAATTAATTCATTTATTTATTTATTTATTTAAAATTTTACACTAAATGTAATTTATAATCCTTGAAAATAATACTTGTACTACACCACTACTTGTAGGAAAACATAGGCTGTTATAGGAAAAACTACTGTACACTGTTGAAAATAGTTATATTTCTGTCACACTATTTAAAAACATTACTACCAAGACTGCTCTTGAGTGAGAATTCCCTTATCAGCTCCAATGACTCATTAAGCACTTTTGCCAGAGGGCAATGACAAATCTTGTTGCTGTTTAAGCAGCCAGACTCTGGTGTTAGAATGTTATATGGGTATACAGTAAACAATGTCACATGGTCCAAGAGGGGAGTTTGAGAGCAACATGTCTCAACATGCTCCTTCTAAGGGGATTCCCCTGCCGCTTGTCTCAGTGAATTCGACCTGTCTCTCACATAATGGTCCCTCGCGGACTGTCTGCAGGCCCACAAATAAATATCTCAGACTGCATTCAGCTCAATAAAAACCGATGCAAAATAACAAAGAGACTCAACCTGACAACGTTCCACAGGTCTGAGTCATAAAATGTGGATATTCTACAGCCAACAAGATGATTTTGGAAGGCAATGTGAATAATTCCACTGTATCTGCGACGCAGCCGGTGCACCATTAATTGACACCATGTGTTAGTGATTTGGCAGACACTGAGAATTATCAGTTGTTTTGCACTTCCTCCAGTCTATCCTCTCACTGTATTAAAAAAAAATGACTACAAAATATCTCTGACTTTATATGTTTCAATATTTACTAAACAGAACACGCTTAGACATGTCTCCCCTCTGCCTAGAGTACATCCGCATTTATATTCCATGACATTTCATATATCAGATTGCATCTGTCCAAATGCTCATGTGTATTTTACCACATATATTTGTAAAAATAGTCCCCATGGTACGTGCTATTCCATTGAAACCTGAGTTCACCTGTCATAGAAGTGGCCAGAGATGGGCGGAAACCACTCCACAGTAATGGAGTCTTGTCCCTGTTCTACCACTTGGGGTGACATGGGGACTGGAGGGGGCCGGTAGTCAGGTTGCCAGGTCTGGTAGATGAGGTCCAAGTAGCAGTGCATGCGAGCTACCTGGTTAAGTGTAAAGGAATCAGTGCAGTCATCATCTGCGGAAAAATTTAGTGAAAGTACAGTTATTTGGCCTAGTTCCTGATAGATCCATAGCAAATGAAAAGGCATTCCTGTTAAAAAATGTCAAAGACCAATATAAAAATCAATCAATGGTTTTAACTTTTGACAATTGGTAATTTGAGGTGACATGAGTAACAGCTACTGCAAAAAAAAAAATAATTAATGTTGAATGACGTTGAAAATGCATTCAAATTTCCAAGTGTTCTATAATTTAAAATGTGACAGTCTATCATAATCATAATATCAATTATAATTGTAGAATGGTTATAATCTAAACAAAGCGAAATAAACCATACTAATTTTTATACAGACCCTTAATTAGCAAAGAGTCAATGTGAGATAAAATGAAGCATGCTATGTGTTAAGAAAACAAAGAAACATCAAGGCATATATGATTTTTTTTATGTCTTTTCAGTCACATTTTAGTTTTGGGAACAATTCTCACTATTAATTAACTACTAATTACGACTTTGCATCAATAAAATCCTAATTTGCTGCCTATTTATAATTAGTATGGTAGTTGTTAAGTTTAGGTATGGCATATAGAATTAAGGGATCCAAAATATGGTCATGCAAAATAAATCATTAATATGTGCTTAATAAGCACTAATAAGTAGCCAACATGCCAGTAATATGCATGCTAATAAGCAACTAGTTAATAGCAAGAACTGGTCCCTAAATAGTGTTACTGTTTTTTCCAATCAAGATTAAATAGGAGAGTTTCCATAGATATGTTTTTACCTGCATAACTCATGTAATTATTGAAGGGCGTGTGAACAAAATTGCGGTTGCCACACGTTTCGTTGCCAGACTCAGGGTCCCTGCAGTACTTGTATTTCGGTGTGGGATTGGTGTCGGCACACAGATCTCCAGTTTCCAGCGAAGGCTCAGTCTCTAAACATGCATCGTTGCAGGATTCAATCTCCGAGATGCCCCTGAACACATGGTACAGTCCAAGACTGTGACCAATCTCGTGGATCATGGTATGAGTGTGGCCAAATGTACCATAGAAAGATGGATTCAGAACTATGCCACCTAAGAAGAGGCGAGGAAAAGTACACAGTGTTAACCTTAATGTGCTTGTTCTTGAATATTCAGTATTGTTTCTTATCACTTGTTGTAGATAAGTCGGTTATACTATGCAGTTTGAAAAAGAAGAGTTCATTTGCAAAAACGATAAACACCACGTAAAAAAAAAATAGCTGACTGCCATGCGTTATTCTCCACATCAAGCACGTTCTGAACCCTAAACATGTTTTGTCACAAAAGCCGGTGTTGTGCCCATTTTCGACTACCTGCCAAATTATTACCCCCCTCGTTGAAATCGCTACCTGATTGCCTAATCCTAATCCTAACCCCAACCCTAATCCTAACCCCTCCCCCACACCTAACTCTAAAACTTCCAATACTAGGGGGGTAATAATCTGGCAGGGGTCAGAATTCGGCACTACACCGGTATTGTCTGCTATCAAGGCATCGCGAGTTCACGTTTTACTGCAGAAGCCGACAAGCGCCCTTGTTGTTTGTGAACAGAAGCCGATAAGTCTTTTTTAGCGAATCAGCGCACAGTATTCAGGTCAGTTGAAAGGCTGCTAGTCTCTTTGAAAAGATGCACAAGCTGAGAGGAGTTTTGTCAATGCCGACTAAAAGTGATCGAGGATGGATAATTTCGACGAACTTGATGAACCCGTACGTGATATCTTCTTCGGGGCGTAAAAGGAAAATAAAAGCTGAAACTTTTTCAAAGAACCTTGCTAAAGCAACACATTACATGAGGGAAAAGCTCCCTGTATTGCGTGTAATCAGAACAACAAAGTTTGTCAGGGGTCTACATTGTCAACTGAGGAGATTACAAATATTAACCGAGTGTTTTTGTTTAACTCTGAAACATGAAATGTGCAGTTATCTGCTTTTACCAAAAAATTACTGTTGGAGTTATCTGCTTTTTTTTTTAAAACAAACTTTTAATATACATAAAAAAACATACTTACACTGAACTTTAATTTTGTAAGTTACCTGTTTTTTTTTAGGTTATTATTACTTAATCAAAACAACCCAACGGCAGTTTGATTGATATTACTTGGAATACATAATAAAAGAAAGATTGATCTTTTTATGCAAATGACTCTGCAATACAAAAGCATTTAAGAAAAAGAAGAGTATCGTTTCCCAAGCTCTTTTATTTTTTAATAAGAATTAGTGGAATGAAAGCTAAACTGTCAACCATATGCAATTTTTCACTGGCATCTGGTACAGATCAGACCTCATTGAATGCTAATAAACAGAAAAAAAAAACTTTTTTTCAATTTCAAGTCACCTATTTAATCAATTTTAGTGTGGACATGTTCTAATTCAATACTTTTAAAAACTAGTACAAACTAGTACTCTTGCTCAAGAAATTGTAATCAGCCAGGACAAAAAAAAAAAATGTATACGTGTCCAAAAATTGCACACTATGTCTTGCAGAGTAAATGCAACGGAAATGTATTGTAATTTTGGTCATATCCCTTTCCGTACATTTAATTTCATTGTATCAGTTATGCTTTCATTAAGAAAATAAGCAGGGGTCTTGAGAATAGGAACCACAGAAAGAAGGTAAAGGTACAGTGTGACAGAGTAAGCAGGGGCAGGTTTACTGAATTGGGGGCCCCAGGCAAAATATTGGAATGGGGCCCTATACATTTGCACACATCTTCCTAGATCAACCTTGAGGTTCCTTTTTTGTTGTGATGCTTGCTGCTGCACAATGGTGCCCCATAGTTGTGTCCAGTGTTTCTACATTTTTCATGTACATGTTATAATGGCTTTCTTTCATGTTGTAGACAACGAAATAGCAACTGATTTACAGTTGAGATACGATTTAATTACAGCTTCAGATGCATAATGTTTTCATCTCCTTCAAGCAGAGTACTCAAAAAGCACATTCAACTCGGACCAGGGGCGCCTGCAGGATTTCTTTTGAGGGTACACACAGAGGGTTTTTTTTTTGGGGGGTGGGGGATTGATCAGTGAGAGCAGAACGAATGTGTCACACGTTTTAAACTCAACAAAATGGTAAAATACATAGGTAGGCCCTAGCCCATCTTTTTTCCACTTTTCCCAAAAAAGCTTATACTACTGTTTCAGCTATTAAAATAGTTCAGTTTTGTATGTAATGGAAAAGTGATTAT
>NW_015555841.1:698876-699716 GCF_001515605.1 Sinocyclocheilus anshuiensis
ACCACAATGTTTAAATATTTAACCTAGCTAATAGCTAAATGTTAGACGCATATCTAATCGTTTGAGCGGAGAGTGGAAGCTGAAGCGCTCTGCAGGACATGGGACATGGAAATTAAAATACGCCATCATTTTTTCTCATAAAGGTAAGAATAATACATCCTTTCGGAACTGTAAAGGGTCAACTTTTATTTGTGTGCACTCACAATATCAAGAAAACACTGTGCTTTTGTAAAATAAAGAAAACAAATAGAATGTGCTGTCTTGAACAGGAGCGATTCACAAAAATGAACCGGAACTCAGCGAATATTTTCTTTACAGACATGATGAATATATCTATAGATATATCTATAGAAAGCTTTAAATGATTACAAAATGAAAAAATTCAAAACAAAAACTCTTTCATTATGTAATCCGTAAAGATGCATTTCTTTCTAAAGGTGCGTCCAATGAGGAGATGCCAAGTCAGGATCGTCAACTTCATCTTTGCGACACTGACTCAGAAAACACTAGTTTATTAGTAAATAATTTAAATATCTCCTTACTATTTCTCTCCAACATATTCATTGTAACTTTTGCTGGGGCTTTGCGCAAGCTTTAGCCTATTTAGCGCACTCACGTCAGTGCGCCATGGTCACGATAACTCATCATTTGCACGCATTTTTAAGCATTGTGGTTCAAAAACAAGTGATTTAAGCCATTTCCAAACGCAAACAACAGCACTATATGTGCGAGCTGTCTTGTTTCTGAGCATTATTTCTGCAATTGGGTCGGATCGAGGTCAGGTCATATTCACACCTTAAACGAACCGTACCAGAGTTCGTTTGGAAGCGGACCGAGACC
>NW_015555841.1:700742-707165 GCF_001515605.1 Sinocyclocheilus anshuiensis
AATATTATTGCATAGCCTATATGTAAAACTTTGTCCTATAATTGTATAGCTGCTTTTTCAGATTTTTATGTTGCTCTGTTCTGAATACCTTCAAATTTAAAGGATTTGCTGCAACGCAATTTTGCATGATAGAATGTTAATTATTTATTAGCCTATTTTTCATCCATGCAGCAAATGCTTTAAAATTACTTTACTGCATTCCAGACGCTTTTAAAGTACTTTTCACTATAAATTTTACGGGTAACTTGAATGTAAACATTGTCATGAATTCGTTGTATTCCCATTTGTAAAATAGCCAATACATTAATTGTTGTAGGCTAAACCGATCTCATGAAAGCAGTGGCGGGCTAGGGCGGGGCTTGACGTGGCTATAGACCAATTTAGAGTAGACGTCACTGGGAACAAGTGGAGGTAAATGGGTAAAATCCATGGAATAAAAGAAAAAATATATATTTTTGTGCCTTTTGATGTCAAGATCGGAATGCAAATAATTTTTATAGTATACTGTCGTCAAATACGCCATTTGAAGCTAAACGCAGACGTTTAAATGGACACACTATGGATGAAAACTGCTATGATTACTCTACTTTTAAAGCATAAATTTTATTTGGCGGTCGCCTACCTTTGCCTAATGGGTAAGTCCGCCCCTGAGAGTAAGGTACAGTGTGACAGAGTAAGACTTATATGACTGCAAGAACTCAATTCAGACTCTTGGCCTGGACTGCATTTATCCAGTATTTTCTATACCTAGATGTGTGAGTGCCTCCTTGTCCCATGGCCAGGTAGCGACTCCAGCAAGGTCTTCATCTGAGGAATTGGCGAAGAAGATATTGAGGTGCGTGGAACCGTCCAGCTTGAGGATCTCTTTTACCTCTTTCACATCCAGATAGGCCCTGGAGCAAGAGATGGAGACACATGGTGAAAATGAGCACAGTGTCTATAATATAAACATAACAAATACTTATTTGTTTTAAGTTACTGTACATTTTTTCATATATTCTGTGGAGAGTAAATATGTACTTGCATAATAAGTTATCTGATAACTCATGTCACCTGAAGCTCAACCATCATGTTACATGATGGAGTGCTGCCAACAAGGTTACAGAGTCCAGCATTGGTGGGCCTCATTTATTTGTCAGTCTTATTTGAAACTCATTATGACACACCAATTAATCTAAATTCCCCACAGTGCAAAGCTGCTGGAAAACATGTCCTACAGAGGATAAAACAGGATAGCTACTCCTTTGGAATGATATGAGATGCTACGTTAAAAAGATGAATGTCAGTGTCTGCCTGTTCTTATGTATGTAGCATACTGACAAGTGGTCGCTATGAGAGTGATTACCACAATAACGATTCCTGTTTGTGCAATTCTGCGCTTTGACTACTGTAGAGACACTTACTTGAGATCCTTAATTATACTCAAGACTTAAAGTCCTGTTTTAGATAATGAAAATCTTGGCTCTTGACCCTTCCCCTTAAAAGTTGAAATTATCACCATAATTATCACTACATTGCAAATGATGTGCATGCAAGAGCAATCAGTATTGAGTTTTGATCTTTCATTTGCACTCTCTCTACTGCGCCAACAGAGAAGCTGTCCAGCAACTGTTAACATCACTCTCAAGAATCCATTACAATCATGTTCTCTCTTTCCCCAATCTGGTCCACATTAACGTTTTTTAACAGCAAGCTAGGAGACCAAAGCAGGTGTGCAAATGTAAGTGTCTTTCCAAAGACAGGTGCTTTTATGAGCATGTAGCTCCTTCAACTCGACGTGCTAAGAGCCCGTTTTACACCAGAACACTCCATTAGGGCAAAACCATTAACGTCCGTTATGTTTATGGCCTCCATTGGCACTTAGAGTTCACACAACTGTAAAGCACCTGATGAAGGACCTCCCTGAGGTGACCCATGTGACAGCTCAGGAAACCCCATTCATCAATTAACCCAACACACACAATAGCCAAGGGAAAAGCATGGACGTCGCAACAGAAGCAGATGATAATATAGTATGGACTTTCACCTGTGACTAATCTCTGGACCAAAGCCATGACAGACATTTTTTTCTTATTGCACATCAACAACATGCCGAAAAATGGGCAGGCATCCAAAGCAAGGCATGAATTAATGTATACAAGCATGTGTACATGGTGTGGATTCACATAAGCATTTAACTTTTGGCTTATGGGTTAACCACAACTGTGTCCAATGTATACGCCATCAAATCTGATCAGTGATCTTATGAATGTAAAAACACAAATCTCTCCTTACAAATGGGCTGTTTGCTTGCAAAATCAATGTGGCACTGTATACATTCTTTAAAAAGTATGGAGAAATAACTTACAACACATGCCTAAAACATGTAAGACAACATAAATTGATATCATTCACATTTTTCAGAGACTCCAACTCGATCTCCTGTTAGCTAGATTTCCAAACATGCAAGTGGTAACAGGCACCGGGTCTACAAAAATAAACGTCCAACCACACAGCCATTGCTGTGCCACGCATGTAGCACAGTTCATCCAAAATTCCACAATTAAGAAGGAATGTTGATGAATGTTTGCAGTGCAGCCATCAGTGTGTCTCCCTAGACATCCAATAATCAAAACAAAATAAACAACCACTTGGGGTGCTCATCTGAAAATTCTTCTTCTGTTCTCACTCTAATCTTTCTAAACCATCTTTCATCCATCAGTTGAAATATTTCCATTGAAATCTCAGGTTTGGCCAACTGCTGATTTCTGTTACTGGATTGGATATCCAGTGATAAACAGTCTCTTGATGATTGCGATGGGATAATATTTGGGAAAAACCACCTGCATGTTTTTCATGACTGATGTCACCACATAGCCCGCACACAGAGTCATTTGAAAAGCTTTAAGAATACTATTTGGATGTGATTATGTGGCCTGGAAAGCGTTCAAAATGGCTAATAGAAAACATTGCTTTCCTTTGAAAGAGAAGCTCAATTAAGGCATGCAGAAGAAATTCATGGACAATACTGGAATACTGGGATGAATCACACAGATCAAAACGAAGACGTAACAAGGTTGTTTTCACTTATCAATTCATTCACTCTTTTCTCTCGAAATGGAAATGTTTAAACTTTTCTCATGAACCTTCGTGCACTTCTGTAAACAAACATTTATGAATACATTTTGAAAACAAAATTGTTACTTGGTGACCAGTCTAAACAAGAATCAAGTAAGCTTCCTTGAAATGTTGGCTTTTACTTTGCAGTCCATCCAACTACAACAAAAACAACCAAAAAAACTACTTCTTAAGGCAATAAATCCCTCATAAAACCAATCTCATAATTTGGGATTGCTACAGTACGTGTTGTCCTTGGGGCTATAACCTATTTTTGTGAAACAAATTAACATAGCTACCTTTCATATTGTCCAAAAGTTAAACGAGACCTTATTCATTGGTGGAATTGTAAACATGTTGTGCTTTCTATCCAGTGGCCTCAGGTATTCAGACTTAGAAATCCAATTTCCTTTTACTCTTTTCATCTTTTGGAAAAAAATACTGGTGTTTAAAACTTTGAGCAAATAGCCACACAGCAGGTGGTAACAATTGCCCTAGAGGGATCCTAGATAAAAACATTTTTCTTGAAGTGCTTATGAATAGCCAGAAGAGAAGATCCCACTGCAAGAGTTGTGAGAGGCTCAGTAATAATCCACAGTTGCCTTTACAGATTACCTATAGGAGTCCTTCTCAAATCTGTCCTGGAGACCTCCAGCCACTGCACATTTTGGATGTCTCACTCAACTAGTACACCTGATTCAACTCATCAGCTCATTATTTGAGACTGCAAGACTTTAATTGGGTGTGGCAGATAAGGGTGACATCCAAAATGTGTAGTGGTGGGGGTCTCCAAGACAGGTTTGAGAAGCACTGGCCTGAAGCAGGAGTAGCCAACCCTGCTTCTCTGGGGGCTACACTTTACTGCACACTTTAGTTCCAAGCCTGCTCCTACACCTGGATGCTGTTGCAGAGTAATCCTTAAGACCTTGATTAACATATTCAGGTGTGTTTGATTAGGGTTGGAGATAAACTCAGCAAAGTGTCAGCCCTACAAGAGCAGGGATACTACTCCTGACCTAGAGAGACATGGCCACTATCTATGCATGTTATTCATCCTCCCTCTTTTGATAAACCTTTAACGCTACTGAAATGTGGAGATAGATCTGGAGTTTTGGAAGAAATGTTTAGCTACATAAATCCATACCAAGAGGAAGCAGTGGTTATGAATCTGAAATCAAAATGCTAATCAGGACACAATGTTTGCCCATTTCGCAGTATTCCAGGATTTTCCAATCCTCCTCCTCTGGGACCACCGTCCAAAGTTTAGCTCTAGCCATAATTAAACACACCGGAACCAGCTAATCTGCTGTGGATTTCTGGATCTTTATTAAACTCTGTGTTTGGTAATTTATCTTTGTCTTCTTCAGGCATTCCTGCAAAGATTGTGACAGAAGACCGGACCAAAATAGTTAATTTGCGGCTTTTTTCTCCCCTAAATGGATATCCCCACTGTCAGGCTCCTCTGCCTGGAGCAAGCGGATCGCTCCCTCAAGGACCACACAAGGGAATTTTTAAACCTGGCATACCAGACTCACTACCTGGACAGCTGCCTCTGTACTTTATACTATGTCAGACTCAACACCTCGACTAAGGCCAAGTTGCCCGGGGAAGGTCCTTGGTGGAGCTTCGCCACGTTTGTGGAGTGGGTGCTGTTGAACTGTGGATTGCTTTTTGCCGTCATTCCAGTGGAGGAAGTCTCCAGCCACACTCCCGACTAAGAGCCCGGCCAATCGTCATCCTGCTACTTCCGTCCAGCCCTGAATCATCTGTCATCGCATTGGTTCTTTCAAGTCCTGAATCTCCTGAACCTCTCGTGTTCCTTCCCAGCCTCCCTCTCCTGTATCCTCTTCACATATCTGCCAGTTCTTCAGCCGTCTCTGCTGGTTCCTGCAAACCCCTCAGCTCACCCTCAGTCAGCGCCATCCTGGTGCTTTGTCTCACCTCCGGTCTTTCAGTCTCCAGCTCCACCTTGTCTCCGCCTCCAGCCTGCAAATCCTGGATTCCATCTCAGCCCTTAGACTCATTGGCTCTGCCTTGGCTCCTAGCTCCCTCGTCTCCATTGTGGCTCGTCATACCACTGACTCCACCGGGCTCCCTCGTCCCTCTGGCTCCGCCTTGGTCAGTCGTTGACCCTCCATTGCTACAGGATTCCACTCCTCTGGCTTCGCCTCGTCCCTCCATCTCTCTGGCTCCGTCTAGCTCCTCCTTCACTCCAGCTTTTCCTTGGTCCTCAGTCGCTCTGGCTTTACCACAGTCTTCCGTGTCCCAGCCTCAGTCGCATGAGCTGTCGACTCTGCCTTGGCCCTTCAAACCCACGGTGTCACCCTGGCTCTTCTGTTCTCCGTCTCCGCCCTGGGCTCCTCAAGCGGCTTTGTCTCCATCAGTCAGCCCCGTGGTGTTGTTAGCTTTACCTCCACCATGGCTCCTCCCTCCAACGACTCTGTTGTGGGCTGTAATCCTTGCTCTGCTCTGGGTCCACACCTGGCTTCTCCTCCCGCTTCTGGCTCCGCCCTGGCTCCTCACTTCATCATCTCCATCCTGGTTCCTTATGTCATCTCCTTCTCACAGTACCGGCCTTTCTCCTGCTCCACACCCTCCTCCAGAGCCCCCACCCTCCCTCGTCAGTTGGATCTTCTGCAGCGCAAGGACACACCATTCCCAGGGGGGCGTAATGTCATCAATATGTTAGATTCTGTTTCATGGACTTTTAGCTTGCTTTCATTAGTTTAATGGTTGTTTTGCTCTTTTTTTCACTTCTCTTTGTTTTGTCAGGGTTACTAATGATATTAGTTCATTCTGTTCAGCTGTGTATCATTAATTTGCCTCATTTGTCAGTGTATTTAAGTTCATCCTTTTCCTGTGTTCATTGTCAAGTTTTGTCTTTGGAAACTGAATTGTTTCTGTACCTGTTGTGGATTTCTGTGTGAATCTTTATTAAACTCTGTTTTGTAATTTATCTTTGTCTTCTTCGGGCATTCCTGAAATTATTGTGACAGTAAGAAAGTGGCCATCCTGGAGCCGGAGTGGACACTAAGTAAACTGCTAATGGTTGAAAAATGTTTATGTAATGTACTAAAGATAAGAATGCAGAAAACTGGCAAATATTTCCCACATGTGAATGATTACTTTTACATGACTATTTTCTGTTGACTGATGAATGTGAAGCCAAGTCAATGACAGTCAATGCTCCTCACACCCAGACTAGGAGTGGAGCTTGTGTAGGCCACCAGTCTAACTGGACCAAAGCTAAAGTTTAAGGGGTCATATGATGCGATTTCAATTTTTCCTTTCTCTTTGGAGTGTTACAAGCTCTTGGTGCATAAAGAA
>NW_015555841.1:707640-708532 GCF_001515605.1 Sinocyclocheilus anshuiensis
TAGATATGGTTTTATGTTTACGTGGCGTGATGCAATGCAACGCGTAAAAAGACAGTATAAGTCATTATAATCCATAATTATGTCCCCACTGGATGCAACAAATGCCTCTTTTATAATGGGTTGTTAATGGTTTTGTCTCGTCGCTCCGGCCGGGACAAGGCATCACAATATGGTAAGGGGCGTAACATTTCCGTCACACGCTTGAGGTATTCGGCCAATCACAATTCACTGGATAGCTGGCCAATCAGAGCACACCTCACTTTTCAGACCGATGAGCTTTGTAAAAATCAACGCGTTTCAGAAAGGCGGGGCATAGAGGAGAAACTATAATGTACAGTATGTGGAAAATAATGTGTTTTTTTAACCTTAAACCGCATAAACACATTTCATTACACCAAATACACAAAATAATGTTCTTTTCAACAACATCATATGACCCCTTTAAGTCACTTTTATTTGTATACTACTTTACACCAAAAACATTTTTTCAAAGCCGCTTTACAGACATTCATAATATTTTAAATATCATAATGCCTAATTTTCCACATTTGGCCTTTTAGAGCTGGGCAAGAGCAATGAAATAAACAATTGAGATTTGCTATGCAGTATATACTGCTTTAAGTGCGTTCTGTGTATGAGGGTAAAGTTACTCATGATATATATATATACAGTATATATATATATATATATATATATATGTGTGTGTGTGTGTACAGTGCTTGAAGTGGTATATGCAGTACCGGCACTTCAATATTTTAGTCTTTAGTGTACCAGCACTTTTTCATGCGTACCGGCAGTTCTGACATGTTGCCGGTACTGAGTCAAAGCATCAGTGTCTGGGTGATTAGAAATGACACTATAAAGCACACTACCCAGGAGGTCATTTGAAACC